>NW_019396298.1:259694-326235 GCF_000591075.1 Eurytemora carolleeae | reverse complement strand
ACGACAACGACAACGACAACGACAACGACAACGACAACGACAACGACAACGACAACGACAACGACAACGACAACGACAACGACAACGACAACGAAAACGACACAGACAACAAAGACAACAATATTATTAATAATAATAACCAGTATACAATCACTTCATCAAAATCAAGGTGAACCCCCCATTACAAATAAAAGTAAAGCTTACTATAGAAAGGGGGGGGGGCATATAGTCTTGGAATAGTTAAAATTTGTATGTAATAAGTTAAAGTGTTATGAAATGCTTGCAAAATCATATTTTATGCCGTAGTCTCCATCATTAAGATTGGAGATTTAACTCCCTTTTTATAGATAAATAAATCTAATTCATTTCTTGATTCTTGTTGACCTGTTCGTATAGAAGAGTGTGTGTTATGGTTTCTCCTAGACATCTAATCTCTGCTCTAACATCATCAATAGTCTGCAACAGGAACCTCACAACCTAGACACACGTTAAACTGAAGTTACCTGCACAGGAGATTGAGATCTTATTTGTTTTCAATCAAAACGCCTCTCCTATTGAAGAGCTTTTAAGGAGAACAAAAATGCTACGAGTTTCTAATATGATTCTTGTGCATAAGATCAAAACTAAAGCAGATACGAGTTCTCAAAGCCGTACAAGTAATGTTTCATAAATTCTCCATCTTTCTAGTTCACAGTAGACAGAAATATGTTTTTATTTGATTTTATTTATTTATCGATACAAAACACTTTATTCTTAAAAAATTACTTAAATACAGAAACCCTGCGTCAAAAAGTAAATTGTAGGTAAGATTGAAATAGTTTGTTAAATCATAACCCATCTTATTAAAGAACTATTATGGAGAACAACAATGCTTTGAGTTTCTGATATGATGAGATCAAAACTAGAGAAGATACGAGGTCACAAAGCAGTACCAGTAATGTTTCATAAGTTTAGCCTTCATCTATCTAGTTCACAGTGGACAGTGGACAGTCCACTGATTTTAGATTTTATTCATTTATCAATGTTTTTAATTTTTAAAATGTAACCAGGTAAATTTATTTTCTTATACCAATATGTAACAACAAAACTAGAGGAGCTACATGGTCACAAAGTCGTACAAGCTATGTCGCATAAAGTTGACCTTCTCTTTCTGTTTAGCTTGCAGTCACCAACTCCATCGAGATAGTGAAATGTGAGATGTCTTAAAGCTAAAAAATACTTATTTAACTTTAAAGTGTCCTTAAAAAAAACATCAGCAACACCTTAAGATATTGATATCACTGCAAACTAAACAAAAGGAGAACGTGAAATTTATGCAACATTACATTAACAACTTTGTGACCTTGTAGCTCCGATAGATTTGATTTAACGCTGAAGTATGAGAAAGGCAAATTTATCTGGTTAAATATTAGAATATTAAAACATTAAATTTGGGAAGCGGGGTTTTAACAAAAATATTTTTTTAACATAAAATTTCTTATGAAGAATGTAATTTCTCCATTTGTCTTTAAACGACCGCAATTATTTATATTCCGGTCGTAGATAAACCCCACTCCCTCCCCTCTTATTTTAATGCGGTCAACCTTACCCACGACCGACGCAAGATGGAGACTTCGCTCCGGTCAACCCTATTATCACCTGAACGACCGGAGCTTTTCTAAGCTTCGAATAGGATTTATAAGTCCTGGATTCCGGATTGATAGAATTAGTTATCTTTAAGATTTCAAACCAACAAGATCTCCAACAATGGAGTTTAATCTATCACTTCTTCCATCAACCCATCTGAATACTAAAACTAAACCTGGATCCGTACTTGAAGGTCTACTTGATGCCCCAGTGTGCCCTATAAGTTGGGATACTGAGACAGAGTGCGACCAGTGTCCAGGGATATCTGAATGCATTAGGTTCAGGTCTCATCAGACCTTAAATTATTTTCCACCAACTCAACCTGGTCAGGGAATCTCATTCTCTCCCGATCCTACAAGATCTTCGTTATTCCCAGTTTATAACCAAGTATCACCTTTCCTGTACCAACCAGAGTACCCAGAGCAGCAGATGTTTTCTCATACAGAATATGGTTCTCAGCTTAGCTTGGATGGTGACATTATAATTGTTGTTTCTGACGAGGAGATGTCTTACATTGATCAAAACATGGATATTCCAACCTCTGGGTCTGATATAAGTGATCTAGAAATAGAAAACCTTCTCTCCCCTAAGTCAGATTGTAATCAAAGCCAACCCTGCCTTAATCAAGAATTTCAATTCAACCTTTCCCTGTTCCCACAGCCCTTAAGAAAGCCCGTGAAAAGAACCCGTGTTTCCGCAGATATGCTGACCAAGTGCGTGAACTGTATGACCTTAAAGACGAGCTTATGGAGGAAGGATGAAGAGGGTAGACCGGTGTGTAACGCCTGTGGTCTTTATTATTGTACTAGAAGCACTTAGAACATTTAAACGATGATTAGTAGACTAAAAACTAAAAAGCCTAAACATACTTTTTTTTCAGAGACACCAGGTATCTCCAACTCTGAAGTAAAACAAAAGTAAAATAGTAAAACTCTGTCACTAGAGAATATAATTTTACCTCTCCAAAATTAACTAAATTAACTTTTTTACTTACTTTAAATACTTGCCACAAATTCTAATTTCTAATCTTTGTATCCTGATGTATCAGACCTTTCATATTCCAAATTATCAATTTGTCAGATCGAATGGTCATGGATTAGAAAATAAGATTTTGAGGTGATTAAAGTATTATTTTAAGTAACCCTGTATGATACAAACAAACAATCAACCATCATTCCGTAGAGGTCAAGGCTGAGACTTCGCCAGGAAAAGCCCTAATGGCTATTAATGTACCAATTGTTGACACACTCTCTAGTGTGTCCAACTGTCTAAGTACAAACCAATGACATATGCCACCGCCCAACTGCACACTAACAGCCACCCATGAAAAGATAACAATGCCCGATTTACAATTATAACATTGAAACCTTAACCTGATTAAACATCTGGAAGATATCTTAGTTTTTTTCCGACTTGAAAAATGTTTATTTCTGTAATAACAAGAGATTTTCCTTTCGCAGAAAAAAAAAACCGCAAAAGAAAACAAAAACACGCATAACTAATTCATACTTGATCAGATAAAGGTTTTAAGGGTACCGTTGTAAATCGGACATTCGACATCTTTTCATGGAGGATCACTTAAAATTACGCTTACAATACCTTTATAAAAGAAATACACAGTGAGTCCGATTTTCCGAACTATTTCCAAGTAGTAGAAAACTACCTTTGTATTTGAAGCTGTCCAATTTTCATGCCACTTGACCACAACCTTCTGCTTCAAGATATTCAAGTAGTAGAAAACTACCTTTGTATTAGAAGCTGTCCAATCTTCAGGCCACTTGACCACAACCTTCTGCTTCAAGATATTCAAGAAGTAGAAAACTACCTTAGTATTTGAAGCTGTCCAATCTTCGGGCCACTTGACCACAACCTTCTGCTTCAAGATATTCAAGAAGTAGAAAACTACCTTAGTATTAGAAGCTGTCCAATCTTCGGGCCACTTGACCACAACCTTCTGCTTCAAGATATTCAAGTAGTAGAAAACTACCTTAGTATTTGAAGCTGTCCAATCTTCAGGCCACTTGACCACAACCTTCTGCTTCAAGATATTCAAGGAGTAAACACTACCTTAGTATTAGAAGCTGTCCAATCTTCAGGCCACTTGACCACAACCTTCTGCTTCAAGATATTCAAGAAGTAGAAAACTACCTTAGTATTTGAAGCTGTCCAATCTTCAGGCCACTTGACCACAACCTTTTGCTTCAAGATATTCAAGGAACCAAAGTTTCTAAGGAAAAAAGGTTATATGATAAGAACTATGCAATAGTGCAGTCTATTTTGGTTCTAGAAATAATGAACGCAAAATGAGTGTTCCTTTATCAATTTTTTTTCATTTAATAAACTCAATAATGCAGGTCCATGTAAAACCAACTTTTCACAAAGGAATGTCGTTTACTTTCATAAAAATTAGGATTAATGATAATTTTCTGTGAGTAAATGATACATTCCACAATAGCATTGTACATTCTTTTAAAATCATCAATAAAACAATCATATACTATACAGAAAGGGGAGAGATATGTAATGGTAACATATCAACCGAAACACTTGCTTTAGCGAATTAAAGAAATCCAAGATTATGAAGAGCAATAAACTGCAAGTTACATTCAGTGTAAAGATGACAATGACTGATTCACATAAGGTACCCTTAAAAGCTTTGTCGCATAAAGTATGAATTAAAAAATTAAAGTTAAAATTTTGAAATCTGATTACTTTTAAGTATGGTTTCTCTACCAAAGTGACTTGCGCATTTCTAATGCAAAAAAACATGTAGGAATTATCTTTATGAATTCCGTTTATACCTTAAAGAAATGACAATATCTTCCACATTAATGATCAGAAATAGGTTTCAATGGTACCGTTGTGATTCGGGCATTTGTCATCTTTGCGTAGCGGGTTATTATCATAGTCCCATTGATAGGTTACCTATTTATAAACGGTATGCGAGCCTGGTTCCCTGGTTCACTATAAAAATAATGGAGGAGGATGCACATTACAGTTACTAAAACCAAACAATTTTGAATCGGGGTTTATAAGTTTCAGACAAAGAATTTTGGAGAAGAAATGAAAACTTTTACATTTCTTCTTTTTCCCTCATAATATATATATATTGGTGAAAAACAATTTTCAAGAAAAATGCCCCGTATTTAATATTAGGGGATAAAGGGGAGTTAAATTAAAACTCTAAAAAGTTTAAAGCCCATTTTTCTGGTAATTTTAGAGATGATCCTGATTAAAAAATTTTAAAATTCGAAATAGTCAAAAAAAAGTTCTGATATTTTCCTTTATGCTCTTTTCTCAACAACATATTTCTTATTTGACATTTAAGGGATTTAATTGTGAAAATGTTGGTATCCCTGATGCAATTGAATTGATAAGCTGCTCTGATGATATTTTAATACAAGCGGCAGCGTTCACTACAAGCCCACTTATAGGGGGCGCCACTACACACAGCAGAAAGCAGGCGAGAACGCCACCTATAGTCTCGGGCGTTATCATCTCACATTTTCATTCTGAAATATTTGAGAAGAACTTATTTTTGTTAAAACATTCATCAAACTACCTTCAGCCAGTTTATCTAATATCTTAATGTTTTAATCAAGAAATAATGACTTCTAACATTTTTTCAGAAAACAGTAAAAAACAATGCCGAGATCACAGATTAGTTTCAAATGAACGGATGAAATAACAAGACTCAACTTTAAGGGAGATTCCACAACCAATGTTAAGTATTGAGAATAATTGTCCATAAGTTTATTAATCCTGGAATGAAATTTCGAGACTACTCCCTTTAAGTTAAAAAAAATCCGTTTACACAAAAAGATAAAAAAAACAGCCTGAAAGAGTATACATCTTGAAGAATGAAGATGATCGGTTTACTGTCTCTAATTAGGAACTTCTAGGTTTGAACATATCCTGATAAATCTTCTTCTCCTAAAAACATTAATTTTATTATAATATCTTCGAAGGTTTAAAGAGAAGTTTTTTTTGACGAGTATTAATTTTATCGAGACAAAAAGTCGGTGTGTTTAAAATTGAATAACGCTATAAACGACTGCTTCAGGTAAGGCCAGGTTGTATTCTTCAAGAGAAGGTTCACTGAAATCTAGTTGACAGTCCAAAAATGTAACACACTAAAAAGTGCTTAGGATCAGTTTCATTAAGATCCGGATCCCTTTCCAACGACTCCAGCTCAATTAAATTTTTCTAAGTTTTGCTATTGAAACGAAAATTCAAAAATTTTCCTATTTCGTTTTGACCTTTTTCATCCGGAACTTGACTTACATCTGAAGTATTAATAATGTTTTAAAATGCTGTCTAATTTGTTGGCACTACAAATGTGTGTACTGAGAGCAAAAGTCCCCCATTAGTTACCATTGCCACCGATTTACGGTTAAAGTTTATAATTAATTCTTGTATGTCATTAGTGCTGAACAAACATTAATGAAAATCTATAAATTTATAAGTTAATAAAGAATGACTTGAAGATTGTTCACCATTCAATTCAATTCAATTCAATTCAAGAAGCTAGGGAAGTCCCGTGGGCTCCTCGATCTAGCTGGGGTACGCCATCACGATCCCGTCTAGATCAAGGCTTTTCAGCCTGACATAGTTTAGGCCTAACGTCGGGTATCACGACCAAATTTGAGCCATGTGTCCGGATTAACTCCTTCCGCCAGCGAATTACCAAACAAACTATTTCTAGTATCAATTAAATGCTGGTGGATTGAGTCTCCCTTCCGGGAATACGGGATACGCGCGTTTACTATTATATCATTATATGATCTGATAAGATATGATATTGATAAGATATGATTTAGATGTGACAATAATGTCGATAAGATTTTGATTTAGATGTGACAATAATGTCGATAAGATTTTGATAACTATCATTCTACATACCTGATTGATTACCTTCAATCGTTGATCTTCCAGCTGTAGCTGACATTCCTTCAATAGTTTCTCAGCTTCCTTGTTCGTTCCGTTGCTTAGTGTAGAAACCTGAACAATAGAACAGGATTTATATAATTATTAAATATTGATAGTCTGAGGCAATAACTACTGTGGTGTATATTTTTAAGAATTATTCCCCCCCCCCCCGAAGACCTGGGGAAAAAAACGAAAAATTGGGACAAGAAAAGTTCTTTTTCATGCTCAAAGATTAATTTTACCATAAATTCAGGTATTTTTCAATATATCTGTGAACTGCAAAGGAAGGAGATCACAACATTCATAATTCATGTGTGGGGAGTTTTATGAAGATCTACCTTAAGAGTTTTTTTTTCCGAATTTGAGCCCCTTAGGTCTTAAATACCCTGACCACATTTAATATTTAGCATTTCAAGTCTCAAAAAAGTCAAAAACAAATTCTCAAAAGTTTCAAAAATAAAGTAACATTTGACATATGTTTTCATATTAAGATTAAAACCAGCTACAAATAAGCTGAGTGCTTGCAGCTTCAAACTATCAATATTCTATCAGAAAACATTCAAGTTTTGAATTTCATATTTCACTGCCTAGAACCTCTTCCGTCTGATATAATGTAATATGGTTACCTTCTTAAAGCTTTCCAAAGCGTTGTCTATCTCCTTCAGTTTCATGCAAGCTTGTCCGTTTCTAAACCAAGCTTTCTCATTCTTATCATCCAACTCAATAACAACCTTCAAAATCAGAGGTCAAAACTTCGTTATTGTTAATTCACAGAGGTCAAAACTTCGTTATTGTTAATTCACAGAGGTCAAAACTTCGTTATTGTTAATTCACAGAGGTCAAAACTTCGTTATTGTTAATTCTTAGAGGTCAAAACTTCGTTATTGTTAATTCAATAAAAAACACTAATTTGTTATTTTTTANTAAAACTAAAGAATGCGCGAATTTTAAGTTCGAGGTTAAAAGTTCTGTAAAATAATGAATAGCTACTTAAATATTAAACTTTCTCAATTTTAAATTTGAATTTCCCGGGAAAATCTGAACCAATCAGAGAAAAGGATTTACGGAGAATATTACATAACCATCGCTAATCAGCTGATTATGTAACCGAAAACAAAACATATTTCGAGTTACAACCGTATTTTGGGTTTACATGCAAAAATATTTAACCTCACGGTTAAAGTTCAGGTTTGAATTAAGTCAGAAGTGGCATTTAACCATGAACTTAAAATTTAAGTCAAAACTTTTTGTTCTTTAGTTTTAGACTCTGGTCAATTTGTTCTTTCTTCGCTCAGTCTTGAGTGTCAGAATTTTGAAAGTCTTGTCATAAAACATTTTATTCGCTGAATCGAAAAAAAATTACTAATTTTTATGGAAAAATAAATTAATTTTTGGCATTAAGTACCAAAACGGATAAAAACAACTTGCCTTTTGATGTCGCATTTTTATGCTCAAAAGGGAAAAAATGAAAATATATTCCACTGAAAATGATCCTGACCTACCTTGAATATTGAGCTGAATACATTCCTGTTCCATCTGCTTGGATATACAGTTTGCTTGATCAGGGTTGACGGACACAGCTTGAAGGTAGGCAGGAGTACCATGCAGATCATTGTCTATTCCCTAAACAAAGTTTTAACATAAATTGTAAAAATACTGAATTTAGCTTATTAGCTGGTAACTGATAGGATCGTCCCCCCCCCCCCAACATAGATTAATTGGTTTAATTGGTGAATTTATGTTAATGTATCACTGGTGTGATAATTAAAACATCTCATTTTTTTTGTCTATGTTGGCCATTCAGTAGATTAGCCATTCATCTAGATTTAACCTCGTGCTTAGGATCCATTTCATTTTGATGAGGATCCGGATCCGGTTCCTAGATCAGCTCCCTGAAAAATATGGACCCGCATCCATGTCGTGAACTTTTAGTCGGTAAAACTTGAAGAACCATTCAGAGATAAGGTTCTGATTAATTATCTCTGGTTTTTTTGGTAGTTAAGATTAGGGTTTTTGCGAGCGAATTTTTGTTTTTACAGTTTTTAATTAATATTTTGCACCTTGATTCCGCATATTTGTGCAAATCTAGATCCAGGAAGGTAAAATGTTGCGGATCCAACGGATCCTGAACCTAAGCACTGGTTGGGCCTAGTCCAATTCTAATATCATTGTCTTATTTGTTAAAGTTCTGTGATTCGACCGGATCCGGATCCATTGGACCCACGTGGCAAAATGTTTCTTTGGAGAGATTATACATTCCAAAGAATGTATAGACACAGAATTTCTTCTGGATACATTTTAGGGCTCCATCTTACAGTCCAAGCGTGTCTTAGACATAGTCTGTGATCTATCTGACAAAATGCTCCCATTCTCCATCAATTACGAAAACCAATGTGCTGAAGTTACAACATTATTTCTAATTTTACGATTTTATAAGCATCTCTTTTAACTGTTTACAGTTTCTTAATTTAACTCGATTCCATCAATACCTAGGGAGTTTATTATCAAATAAAATTTGTTTTGATCAAAATCTCAAAAAACCCTAACTCTCATTGTCAACCAACGATATATCATTGAAGCTCCATCATCCAATCATTGAAAAGTAAATAATCTATATAACAGGCGAGAAAAAAAAGTATTGGCAGAGAAAGTTAATAAAACAAAGAATATTCATAGGCTGGATCAATGTCGGGATTAGTTTCCGGATTTCAGATCCAAATTTTGCATTACAATGAATCTGCATTTCTTACGTTTTAGGGTGAAATATTATCATGTCAAGAATGAAATTAAGTAATTATTTTTTGGTCAAATTTATTACACATCGTATAATGCACTTAGAGGGGGGGGGGGCTGGGGTAAAACATATTATCACGAATCCTGGGACCGAATTTAAAGAATTAAAGCTACGTCGCGGTCGCCCGCTTAAAATTTGAACCAACCAATTCAAAGTTAAAGATTCAGGAAGGATTTGAATCGGCAGTAGGCAGTTTACCTACCCCGCACATTAGTTAAATTGAAGACGGGTTACATTTCCCCACCTTTAGATAAAGAATAGATCTATGATATTTTCCAGCTGCAGCTCTGTAATCTTTCATCTTGTACAGTTCATTTCCCATCTCTTTATATCTACAATATAATTCTTTAAAATAAAATAATTCTGTAAGTATTTGAAGAAGATTGAAGAAGTTCTAATAGGACTGTAAGCGCAATTTCAGGTAACCCTAACTTCAAAGATGCCAATGCTCGATTCCATTGAGACCTTTTTCTGATCAATAATGTGGACGATTGTTGTTAATCGATGTTAAAAAGTGTTTAATCCTGATAGATCCTTGATGTTTTCTCTCCTTTAGTAGAAATGCCCAACTCGCTTTCGTAGAGAAACCACAATTGAAACGATCATTTTTCAAAATTTCAAACAATGATATCTTATTCATATTTAATACACGCTTTTAACGGTTCAGTTTCATTTCAATTATTGCATGGAGTCTCTTTATTGGAAACTACCTACAGTAGGATTCGTCACCCAAATTCACCAAGAAAATAACAATAATGATAACACTATTTAAAAAAAGTTAATATTAAATCCCTTTGTCGACTTTCTGATAATTCAATCTCCCTCATTTATTGAGAATACAATTGTATGCAACTATTTCTTGTCACATCTTAGTTACTGCAGCGTTCGGCCTAGATATTTTCTTCGACTTTTGAAACCCGAATTATTTGCATACTTTTCATTCAAGGTTATTAATAATACTTTAAAAATAACTCTTTACTTTCGGAAAAACAAGAGATGGAATTGTTAAGAACGATTTCTTTCACAATATTGATCGGATAAAGGTTAAAAATAGTACCGTTGTGAATCAGTTATGCCCCAGAAAGATCCCAGTATTGTACGAAAAGGTTGGTTTAGGGTCACAGATCATGTTTCAGGGTTTAGTAAAATGGCGTCCGAAAATGTTTCAATGACCCACCTAGTAGCCTCCTTTAATTTCTCCTCAATGCTAATTTTTCCCGCCATTCTTTATTCTGAAACAGGTTCAGCATTTACAAAACATTTACTATTTACAGATATGAAAAAGATCATACATTTAGATAAATAACAAAAACATAATTCATGATAATACTTGATTTTTTTTTCGGATGAATTACCTGTTGAGTGGGTGTTGGAAAAATAAAACTTACAGGGAAAAAAATGAAACAAAATAAACAAAACATAATCAAACTGGGATTTTATAACTCAAAACTTGGTTTTTTATTTAAGTAACAAGTGTCCTATTTTGTATTTACATATGAGAGATTTTATTTACATTTTTTGGTAGCCGTAAATATGAATCCAGTATTCACGGTTGGAACATTTTCTTTGGATTGTGGCTACTATCTCAGATAATTGAAGCACCGCCTCAATCATTATGAAATCGCATTACTAAAAGGATTGAATATCATAAAAATTAAGATTTTCAAATCAGAGATACTTCTTTAAAGCCTACCTTTGTAGATTGGTTTTCAAACAAGGCTGTCAAAATCTTAAGTTCTGTAAACAAATGAAAACTCTAGAATAGTCAGAGCGTGAAAGAATATGATAATCTTATGAGGAAAAAAATGTAATAATGGAAGTTCTTAAACGAGATGAAATAATCTTGATGTATTCTCCCCATCTAAAATAAACTTAGGGCACATTCAACATGCTGTATCTAAATGCAGTATCAACTTGGAAATCAAGCAAATTCATTAGAAATTGGTAAACAAACAAACTAATCTAAGGAAACAATCACACCACATTCATTATTTTCAAATTAAGAACCAATTTTTACTAATAAAATGGTTTTTAACATTTAAACATAAGAAAATTAAAAAACAGAATTATTTTTTACTATGCGGCCTTAGTTAAAGAATACATCAAGATTATTACATCACTTTTAAGAATTTCCATTATTAACATTTTATTCCTCATAAGGATATTCTTTCACGCTCTGACCGTGTAATACAGAGCGTCCCATATCATATTAGATTATCTCCAATCTTTAACACCTAAATACGCACATTATACTAAAAAAATCTATCATTTTCTGCAACAAAAAATTTCTATTAGCCGTATTAAATTTTTCAAAATGATTCATTCTTCTTAAATTTTCTGATTTGTCCCCCAAATCGTAATTTAGACCCATTGACGCGGTCTAATTTGATGTGGGACACCCTGTAATTTCCATTCTTACACAATCTGAGCGTTAAGGAATGAAAATTCTACACTACCAGAGTATGACTTATCATTCTTGAACGCTAGGAAGCGAACAATATTAATATTGTTCTCCTGAACCGTGTAGTAATGGGAATTCTTACACGATAGGTTAACTACTATGGAACCGAACATATATGATATAATACTAAAATATTGATATATACACCGACAGTTGACACTGTATTAATCTCATAATCGTTGTCTTGTTCTTCAGAACGTTTCAAATATCGAAACATATTTACATCACCATAATTCTCCTTCCCGATCCTTAGCTGGAACCTGAAAAAAATTAACAATTAGATCACAATCAAAAACAATGAACAAAATTTTATTTTAATTTCTATGAAACTTTCTCAAACTCCATTGTGGATTTTAAAAAAACTGTCCCTCTCCCCCTTATTTTTAAAATAATGTTTTATTTTTAAAATAATGTCTTATTTTTAAAATAATGTCTTATCTTTAAAATAATGTCTTATTTTATCTTTGTGAATTTCACATACATCCAAATTCCAATGAATAATCTTATTTTAAAGTTTTCACTGTGGAAAATTGAATTCAGTCGATGTGTCTACTGTCTATTGTCTAGCGCTATCACAACCAGAGGTTTTAGTCTGTTAAGATCTAGGAGTACGGCGTACACAGCATCCAGACAGAACAAACACTAGGCTGAGAGAATATCAGAAATATGAAGACGACATTTAAAAATTGATTTTCTTTTTTATTCCTGCGAGGTGGGGTAAGTATTTCAGTTATATTATGCGACACCGGAAGCCAATTTTATTATGAACCACTTTTATAGAAAATAAAAACAATTGATTTAAAGAAAATAAATAAACAACAAATATTTTAGAACAAAATTTAGTTATAGTTTATAAATTGTAACAATTTAAATGCTTAACTCCCTTAGATTTTTGAACTGAAGATTTCTTATATTACATATTAAATAATATGAAAAAAGGCCAAATATACACATTAAGTCGTTGTACTTAGTCTGAAGGTTGATTGTTAATAATAATAATAATGTTCTACTTAAGTTTTTTAATATCACAATTTCCTTATCAATCATTGCAACTTATTAAACATTATATTTTAAATATCTATATGTAGTTCTATCGAACCGATCGGGCCCAAATTTTGTGTGGGACCTCACGTGGCCCTAGGGAAGGTTTATGAATGAACAAAATAAAAAAATTTGCCCAAATCAAAATTTGATTTTCATATAATTTTTTAAAATTTTGAAAATCCATGAAATTTTTTTTTATCGAAATCCGAAAACTTTTTTGTTTTGTTTTACAATGTACACAAAAAGAACATGTTTACAATTGAAATAAAAGATGGGCGCGAATCGCCCTAAAAACCTTTTATATATATATTTACAAAGAATAACAAGAAACTAATTGCATGTTAAATGTACATAGTACAACTATACTGATGGTAATAGTAAAGAAAACAGAATTTTGTAAACATTTACGTTATAAAATGACACACGTTTGTATTGCAAAGGGTACTAAGTATCTTAATTGTACAAATATGTATCCTCTGGGTTTCAATGGACTTATAGATTGTCGTCTTCTAAATATATTCGAGCCTGGTGTTTGTGCAGTCTGGATTATGGGCGTAATGTATAGTGCGTATTGTGTCAGATAGATTCAGAATCACCTCAGATAGATGTCTAGGTGTACTGTGTTCTGTCAAGTTGTACTGTTAACTGTATACTACCTACCTCTATTAACCTGGGTGTACCGTGAATTGTTTGTTGTGTATTATGTACTGTAAAGTACCTACCTTTATTATCCTAGGTTTATCTATTATCCTGGCTGATCTATCTATGTGTACTGTGTACTGTATAGTACCTACCTCTATTATCCTAGGTTTATCTATTATCCTGGCTGATCTATCTCCCTTCTCCACAATACCAATTATCCAGGCTTGGTTCCCTTCACTAGTCTCTATATCCTGGAATAAGATCAACAATCAGCATATTTATACGATAACAGAAAATGGTTCAAACACCCCTCAATCTGAATCAGATATGATGCACATGATCCCATATAAACCAGGGATGTGGCGGAGCTCAACCCTGTTTTCATTGTATAATAACCTACACGTTATGGAACTTTGTTTGTAGGTTGACTTTTTATAATAATAATAATAATAACCAACACTTCAGAATGAATGTATTCACCCTAATTAAAATTAATTTCCCCATCAGGATGGAATTTTAGGAATGTGTTTTTCTCTCCCTATATTAGGGAAAAAAACTATTTTTTGGATAAAAATTATCCACAAAAGAGACATCCTTCCCAGATCTAAGAAAATTCTTCAATATAACCCCCCCCCCCCTGATCTCTTCTAAGTATGTTTTTATTAAAAAGATTTTTTTGTCCCTAAGACATGATTGGGTTGTTACGATCGAATCTCGGAATTTTTCTATTGTGAATATTTGGTGTTATATGGGACATAGGTTTATATTTATCTACCAGGGGTTGTAACCTGGCAGCACATTCATCCATCCACGCTTCATTAATACTGAGAAGATTGTGGACAGGTGTGCTTAATTACAGTGAGTTAACGAGAACTGGTGTCACAACTCACCACCCCACCCCACTACAACCACCATATAAAAACTAACCTTACAAAATGCAGCAGCCTGTTCTCTTGGTAAACAGATTAATAATCCACCACTAGTCTCACAAGCCATACCCTTTAGAGCAATCAATCAATCAATCAATCAATTAATCAAATCCATAATCATTTATCTATTATTTTTTATTATTCATTTGCTAATTCGTTAACCGATCTTTTCTTTAAGAAATTTTTATTTCATACGTTTTATCATAAATTTTTTCCTTCTTTAAAAAGTCATTTTTTAACCTGACTTACACAGTTACCTACAAAGGATGAGACTTCAGAGACGACTGTACGGAATTTCTACTGACTGCGTCCTAACATTCATGATTCTTTGCGACTGTAAACTTGATTCTTTATTTGCAAATTCATTTAATAAGCCATTTAAGGATTAATTTAACCAAGGAGAATCGTCATATTAAATAAGTTTCATTTTTTCTACACAGTCTCATCCTATGTGGATAACCCTGTGTATTTTGACTATCCCACCTGAGCCAGCTGGAACATGTTTCCTTTTGCCTTGGCAACAGCAGCCATCTTTGCAATGACGGGCAGATTGTGAATCACAAAAGAAACCTTAAAGTAAAAAATAGGATTAAAATAAAGCTAAGCATTAGTTGCTGTATCTCTGGATGGTTTTGGAATATTTTCAATAAAATTTCACTCTATCTAGGGTAGAATAAAGAAACCGAGTTTTTGTACCAACTTCAGTTTGTTTTAATCCTTCTATCTTATAAACTTTTAGACCTCCATCAATCTATTGATAGGATGTTTAAAGGATATGAAGACGATGCGAACCAGGGCAGTCCATAGCTTCCGTAGCGCAACCTTACCGCGTTACTCTCTCTCCTTCCTGGCCACCTGTTCTCTCTCTCTCTCTCTACTATTATTTTATCTGGCCGAATTTTTTATTTAAAAAATATCAAAGTTTAACGACATTGCGGTGCCTTATGCTATGTTTATGTTTATGTGGTGTTGATTCTCAGGACTCCTATTGGAGTATAATGAGAATTTCTTGATTTAACTGTAAATGATTTTAGTTCACTATCGTTCTGGCCATCATTGTTCATATCATTCACATTTTCACATGTTCATCGTACATTCTTTTGAAACTGTCTACATTCTTGGCATTCTGAATAGTTGCAGGTAAATTGTTCCATGGTTGGACAACTCGATTGCTGAAAAATTTCCTTCGAATTTCACCTTTGCACTGTTTTATTTGTAGATTCACATAGTTTTCAGATTGACGAGTGGTTCTTGGGCTGATGTCTTGGACCCTGGTAAACCATATATCTGGATTAACAGCTATCTTATGGTTCAGAGTTTTGTATATATGTATCATGTCAAACCTTAACCTCCTAGCTTCCAAGGTTTGGATACCAATTTCCTTTATTTTGTCCTCATATAAGAAACACTTTGCAGGTTTGAGATGATATTTATGGCTCACTTTTGTACATTTTCTGCTAAAATATAGGGATTAGATAATCTCAGTTTGCAGGTTTGAGATGATATTTATGGCTCGCTTTTGTACATTTTCTGCTAAAATATAAAGAATTTAAACCGCGTCGCTGAACCGCCAAAAACCCCTTCAGTTCCAGAGGCCGGTTCAAATTCGAAACACTGAATACAATTTCAAGTGGAACCAACCATGTTGGAGCCGCGTCTCAAATTTGAGACGCATTTTATTGTAAAGATTATGTTTGTGTACCTCATTCTTCTGACAGCGCGCGAGGGTCATAGCGTGTCCAAGGAGCCCAAATCCACCAATAGATGTAGCTGCATGCGCCTTGTACTTATGCATTAGCTTAGCTGCTCCTAGGTTTAGTTTACTCATAGAGTCCAGAGCACGCTTATATGCCTTCCTAAACAGAAGTTGGTTCAGGGATCAAATTTAATGAATTTGAGCTACGTGCTGAAATACCTACTGCAGGTGCAAATTTGAACCACCGAATCGAAGATAAATTTAAAGGAAGAATTTGAATCGGTGATTCAAATTTGAACTGGTAGGTAGGCAGTTCAAATTCATTAAATTGTGTCCAGATAAAATATAAAAAAGAAATTATGAGAAAATGGAAGAAAAAAGGGAAGACATTTAAAACTAAACGAAGCCATATAAATTAAGTAGTACTTACGTAGCTTCCTGTTGGGTTAAAACCAGTTTCATTTTACTCCAAGATGCAGGGTTTTGTAACCAGTTGTGTACATTCACCGCAATCTAGATAAAACAAGATTAAACCAGTTTCATTTTACTCCAAGATGCAGGGTTTTGTAACCAGTTGTGTACATTCACCGCAATCTAGATAAAACAAGATTAAACCAGTTTTATTTTACTCCAGAGCCCGAAATAAGGACAGAGTATTGTCAGGATAATTTTGTAGATATACATTTTCTAGTTCGAATTATTATTTCATATGATTAGTCTTTCCATTTTTCTAGCTGCAGGATGCAGGGTGTCGTAACCAGTTGTGTACATTCACAGCAAAATGGATAAAACAAAAACAAAAACAGTTTAGTCTTAATTCAGAAAACAGAGTTAATAAATATACCTGTAAACCATAAAAACTAAAAAAAAGGCTGAAGAGTTTTGTTTGTGAAACATAGAAATAAGTGTCCAAGTAAAAGTGAAATACATTAAAAATAACAATTTCCACAAGGGCATTTTCAGATGTCAATTTGACAAGGGTATACAGAGGAGTTTGTCTCGAGTACCTGAGTTCCAAGTGGTTTTGTGAGAACAAGAACATCTCCAGCATTGCATTTATCAGGTCTAATGAAAGAACAAATATATATAAAATAACAAGCTAGGAACTTGTTTAAATTTAAATTTGTTGGCAATTTTATTGGATCTTCACTCGTCAGTGCAACCATCACGATAATTACAGATAAAAATAAAACATGTCATCAAACCCTTTTTAAAAAATGAGAAAAAATGTTTCAAGTTTTAACTTACATAATGTATTCGGAGTCTGAGCAGACGGCGGTAGCAACCCCGCCGATCATGCACCAAGGATTAACCACCGTCTCCCCGCCGGTAATTGAAGTTCCCGCTTCAGCAGCACAATCACGGAAACCCTGGGCACACATTTATTTATTCATTAGTTTCCAACTTTTATTTTAAAACAATTCATTTCCCCAAATGATCAACAAGCAAAAACACAACTTAAATCAGCGCAACATTCCCTAAATGCTGGATTCATCATTATAATTTATATATATACTAGCCTTAGAGGGCGCTTCGCGCCCATCTTCTAAATTAATTGTGAACATGTTCTCTTTGTGTACATCGTAAAACAAAACAAAAATAATTCGCGGATTTTCACAAAAAATTTCGTGGATTTTCAAAATTTTAAAAAATTTAATGAAGATCGAATTTTGATGGAGACAAATATTTAAAATTTTGATCATTCATAAACCTTCCCTGTGGTTACGTGATGTCCCACAAAAAATTTGGGCCCGATCGGTTCAGCCGTTTTGACGTTTATTGGATACAAACAGACAGACAATCCAAATTTATATAAAGATGCGTATATATACCCCCGAAAATCTTTCAATCTTGCTTCTTGAAGGTGGTTTTGTAAGTATACCTTGATCATTTGAGGAACCACTACATCCCGTTCCTTCTCTGAGAGTTGGTTAGATACAGATAGCTTCATGAGCATGTTATCTATCTCAGGCACCCCAATAGCATACATACTGGAGAGAACAGTAGCACATGATATCCTTCCAAGGAGATAAGGATCATCTATACAGGGGTAAAGAACCTCCTGGGCCTGGAGTAGGGTTAAACCACCGTGTCTAGCCGGCAGTATACTCGCATCCATACTCAAACCAAGCTTACTATTCTAAATAATTAACACCCATTACATCGTAGTGTAAAAATAAAATTAACAAAATGCAGCGGACTTGTGGATTCCCGACGATAAGTAATTTATGTAAAAAAATGCAAATATATATTTGAAATTAAATAATTTGGATAAGTGGAAAACAAGAAAAAAAAAGTTTTCCAACTAATAACTCCATTTTTATTTCGGTAAAGAAGACTAAAACTTTAAATAAGGGTTCTAAGAACTTAAATTAGGAATGGGATTTTAATTCAATTTAATTTAATTTAATTATTCAATCATTCATCTTTAATTGCTTACCTTAGAAGGATCCGTATTCTCTCCCATGAATCCCTTGAGCATGTTGTCGATGACAGCGGTGCTAACTTTACTCCGACGAGCGCGGAATTCGGTAAATCTAAGTAAAAAATCATTTTTAATGACGATATTATTTTTATATTTATTAAGTAAAAACTACCGATTTTTCCGTTTACAATGTACACTTTCCACTTTTGTACACTGTACAGTGTACAATTTTGTACACTGTACAGTGTACATCGTACATTCCTCTTTGAAGTCTTATCCGTTGTGTGCGACTCTTTAGGTAGTTTTGAAAGTTTTTAAATCACTTGATTTTTCGAAAAATAAACAAAAAACTAATGGGCGTATAAGGACCAGAAAGATAAAAAAATTTGAACCACCGAATCGAAGATAAATTTAAAGTACTGGTACAAACGTTGGACTGGTACAAACGTTGGACCAGTACAAACGTCGGACTAGTAACAAACGTCGGACTTACAAACGTAGGACTAGTACAAACGTCGGACTAGTATAAACGTTGGACTGGTACAAATGTCAGACCAGTATAAACGTCGGACGGGTAGATTTATAACGAAAAACGTCGGACTTGGTAGATTTTGAATGGACGATTGTTTAAAAAATGTCCAACTATTGAATTCTACAAGATCAAACAGTTTAATCCCTATATCTTTGAAAGCCGATGTTGTAGACCTTAGATATTTCCGACGTTTGTGGGTCCGACGTTTGTACTAGTACCAAACTATCAACTGTTTGCGCTGAACTTTGTAATAAAGCAAATTAATAAACTTAATTTGAAGCGGTGGGGGTGGGGCGGGGGTTAGCTAAGATGAATTTTTAAAAATAAATATGAATTCAATATTCATATTTTAAATCAATCCATATCCATTATCCGTTTCTTCCCAGGAGCAGGACACAGCAGAATAATTGGCAATGGAGTTCAAATTGCAAAGTTGGGGGTTATTTTTAAAGAATATATGTCTCAGTATACATCCCTGATTAAAACAAATAAAACTTCAAAACTTCAAAAATATGTTGATAAGTGACCAGATTAAATTTACCATATATCTGACGATTTCGTCACCGAAAGACTATATTAATTAATAGGGATAAGTAGTTGATCTACATGGAGGTAGCTTAACAGTGTTTCAATTCAAGTAGAAGATAAGTGGTTCAACTCCTTGTAATTTATACCTGTATCTGTATCTCCCTGGTGATCTACATCTTCAACAACTCTGCATTATTGATCTCTACCTGAGTAGTGAGTACTGAGTATCTGTATCTCCCTGGTGATCTACATCTTCAACAACTCTACATTATTGATCTCTACCTGAGTAGTGAGTACTGAGTATCTGTATCTCCCTTGTGATCTACATCTTCAACAACTCTACATTATTGATCTATACCTGAGTAGTGAGTATTGAGTATCTGTATCTCCCTTGTGATCTACATCTTCAACAACTCTACATTATTGATCTCTACCTGAGTATCTGTGTCCCCCTGGTGATCTACCTCATCAACAACTGCTGTAGGATCATCAGGATCCTCCTCCTCTCCACTCATCTAATTTAAAAATATTGCAAACGATCGTTTGATTAAGAATTAATTAAGAAATCTTTTTAATTTTTTAGCCGGATCAAAGTCGTGATTAATATTAATTCAGAAGTGCAGAAAATTTTTCGATTTGTTTGTTCACGAGTTATTTCTCTGAAGAAGGAAGTGTCATTAAGATCTGATTAGCCATTGACACTCGACAGGGTTCAGCAAAAATGTGTAATTTGTTCTCTTTTTTTACATCAAAAATCCTTGAATTTGAAGAAAGAAATCTTACCTGGGCTTTCCGTAAGTCCACCATTTGTGCGGCCATTTTATCTTGAGAGCATAATCCCTGAAAGAAATTGTCCTGATGTGTCGCAAAAAAATCAAGACCGAGAAAAATGCTGGAAACTGAATCCAAGGAAGGAAACTGAATTGCATCGTTAATACATAATTTTCCACAAGAGGGTCAGTATCGGATCCGTGAATCTATATTAAAGCTTGAGACAAGGTTATTAAATCAAATCAAAACGAATATTAGTTTCCCCCCCGGACTGGGGGAAAATGGTGGCTGGATTTGAACACTGGTTCAAGTTTGTAACTTGTCTTATTTTTCCTCGACGCAACAGGCCGTGCATAATTATTACTCAAATACGCGACATTCACCATAATTTAGGGTTACTTAGTATTAATGTTTTAAATAACGCGAGCGGGGCGAGTATGAAATAATCGCACAATCGCAGTTTATATACCATGATTTTCCAACAAGATTTAACAATAATTAGACTCAAAACATGAGCCCAAAAAATTAAAATTTAAAACTTTGAAAGTTGTTAGCATTATTGCGCTGGGGCTGTACTGCATTAAAAAAATATGTACTGCACAGACTCCAGGCGGTACATAATGTACAGTTGTGATGAAAAAAGAGGACAAGTCAGATTGGAGTTAATGTGCTGCTTCTCAGGACTTAATATTGTGAATAAATAATAATAATTATACATGTGCGCCTACAACTGAACTCGTATTACTGAGTCGACAGTCTAAGCCACTTAACTTGTACTTAAGTTAAGCTTAACTTATAAGCTTTAAGTAACGTAATATTAGTGGGATAAACTGTGGGCTCTGTATTCTTATTGTCTTTCACGCAATATATTACATTCTCAACAATTTTCAAAGAGGGCAATAAATACCTCAATAATTATTTTGCAATTATATTTCTGCAACCAAAATAATGTCACTCAGGGTCGGGGAAACATATGATTAAGTCTCAATTTCCTTTAAAAATATAATCTTGAATTCTCTGAACCAATGGAAGAACGGAAAAAACTGGACTTATCTAGAAATCTTAAGAATTCTAAACATTAAAACAAAATCTTAAAAACTATCCATTCAAAATTTGTTAAAATCTTGCTGAAGTTTAGAGACAAACCCGTCAAATTTCAAATTATCGATAAACTATAAACTAGACGACACTATTATATTGCGTCTTGAAATAGTTGGTGCACATGTTAGGTAGGTTAGAAGTAGTAGTAGGATAGATCCCAGGATATAGGATGAGCCTGCTTCTACTACAAGTCAACTAAGCGCAACTATACTGCGCCTGAAGTAGGCTATGGGAGAAATTGGTTCGTCGAGGTTTCGACTAGGGATCGTCTCGACTGTTGAAGAATCGAGCCTAAGAAGTGTATGGGAGCTCTGGTGGTTACAGGTCTGCCAAGAATGGATGGTTGATACACTCCAATGCTGTAGCGCGCTGGTTAGGGTCGAAAGCAAGCATAGGGATCAACCAGGCAGAGAACTCCTCGGCGGTCTTAGGATCCCATTCGTACTTGTCTGTGAGAACCTCGAAGAGCGGCCACGGCTTCAGTTTCGTTATATTTCTCAGCTCTCCGTTCTTCCTGAAGAACTCCTTACTGTACTTGCCGCAGGTGGCGATATGACGAGGAATGGGTCCAGCGAGTTCAATGATGTGCGCTAGATGATCTTCATCTCGACTATAGTCTTCTCCTACAAACAAACAAGTTTTCATCCATAAATATAATTAAAAAATATTTTTAAAAATTCCCCTTTCTGACGAGATATATTTGTAGAAAGTATTTATGAATTCGTGTTAGCTCTTAATGTCTAAAACCGAGAAAATAGAAATTTGGGTGACAGTCTTAACAGAGGTGTTGACTTACCTTTTTTTATATGCTTAAATGATAGATATCTAAATATAAAAGAACAATTTATTGTTACAAAGAACAAAACTGACGTCTGTACCCCTTCGGAAAACATTTTTTCATGCAGGGGGAGGGAGAGTGATCACATCTTTTGTAAAATAAGTTTACTCTTGGGCAGCTGACCTGAGTGAGGTTCGAAGAGGTAATCACCGGTAGCAAGTTCGAACGCCATACAAGCAGTAGACCATATATCAGCAGGGGGACCATACCCTGCACCCAGTAAGACCTAAAATAGAACATATATTATATTTATTTACTGTACACCATATATATCAGACTAAGCTTTAAAATCTTCATATTTTAGTATATATATCAAGTAAAAAAATTCTGGGGTGAAAGAATAATTTTCAAAGGAGGGAACGGGGGGGGGGGCTATTTTTCAAGAAAAAATACACCAGGTTGTAATATACTCCACCAGGAGTCCGGAGAAGAATCCAAACATGAACCTACCTCCAGGGACCTATATTGTCTGGTCTGAATCTCCTCTGTGAAATGATGATGAACCCAGCAAGCGTTCCCAAGATCTGCTATTTTAACAGTCAGCTCTGGATCCACTTCACGACAAGGATCAGGTTTACGAACCTCAACTAAAACAAAGAATATGGTACACTTGTCAAATCAGACTTTAAGGACCTCCTAGTTCCACAGTTATGTAGTTTATAATAACTATCCTATACAACCCTTGATCTAACCTGAAGCTTGGGTCTCTAGGTTCTCCATCTCACTGCTGATACTGATGGTTCTCATGGATACTTCCTTCTCTGTCTCCTGTTCCACAGGGAGCACATCAGCTGTTTCATCAACCTTGAGACAATTTTTTATACAAAACAGAGAACTTGAACTTATAATTATTTAATGGGATTTAAAAACATTTAAATCATCAATGATGCCGGCTGAAACCGAATTTTTTAGTTGCAACTCACATAACCAAAGGGAAGGTTTTAAGAGCATCAAAGTTGAAAAATGTCAATATTCATTATTTACGAAAATGCAGAAATATCCGCAAAAAATCAGTTTGAGAAGCAACGTTTTAATGTTAAATTGATAATAGAAGAGGGTGCACGAAGCGACCTAAAACCTTTAAACATATAAAAGTGTCACTTCTTAATTCTCCCCCACTGCCTAAAATCCAAAAACTAAACTCACTTTTGTTCTTAACAAAGATGATTCCCAACATTTAAGACTTTTTTCATATCATGATTAATGATATCATTACAATTTAATGGCAATACCTCTGGGTCTGATTTGTTTATTTGTTTTTGAGTAGAGTTATCATTGGATCCGTTAGCAGAATCCTTAGCAGTATCAGCAGCTTCAGTAGCAGTAGTATAAGTATCAGTTCCACCTGCTAGAGCTTCGTCGACATCAACCTAGTTCCAGATCAAATATAATCTAATCAAGAATATTCAATTTCTTATTTCAGTGCTTAGGATCCATTTAATTTTGATGCGGATCCGGATCCTGGATCCGCACTGAAAAAAAATGGATCCAGGTCATTTCTTTAAGATTTACTGAAATTTTTTAACAACAAATAATTTTCAAATTTTTTGTTTAATTTTTTTCGCTTATTTTTATCCTAAAACTTGATGAACCATTTAGAAATGAGGAAATTTTTATAATCTCTTTTTTCAAAAGTTCAGCTTTCGGTTTTAGGAGTAAAAAAGTTTTTTTTCAGTTTTTGGTTGATATTTTACCCCTTGGATCCGGATCCGTGGATCCGCATATTTTTGAGGATCCGGATCCAGGAAGCCAAAATCTTGCGGATCCAACGGATCCGGATCCTAAGCACTGCTTAAAATATCTCACAATCAAACATTCCAACTTTGATAAATTAAGAATTAAAAAGTATAATTTGTAAAGATCCCAGTGTCTCTAAGTGTCAGATCCAAGTGGCTCTGAGTGTCCCCGATCTCGGTGTCTCTCAGAATTTTCTCGAAATGATTTTCGACAATCTGGGGAAATGAAATTGGACCTCAAACTTGCAAGGTTTCCACCCTGACTGATACGTTTTACCTTCAAAATATGCAATTATTTCACCCCATATAGCGAATAAAATAAAATAAAATTATAATTATCATACTTAACTTCAGATGGGTGGGAAAGAGGAAATTATTTTTTTAAAATAAAATATGTAATGTTACCTCTTTAGCTAGGGTGGTTGTAGCTTGAACGGAGGACGGGGCCTCCTCCCAATCAGGACTGGTTACACTCATAGCCTTCAATCAATCAATCAAACAATCAATCACTAACCAGCAATCAATCAAATCAATCAAAATGTAAATATTTCTTGATTTCATTTTTGTTAATGTTTTCGTTGTGACGAAATTAAGTTTCTGCCGAGAAACAAATTATAAAATAAATAAAACAAAAATAATAAGAAAAAATTGAATAGTTTTTCATCACTATAAAACCTAAAATGTATAAAATATATTTTACCTCCGATTTGCTTGATTTCTCCGACTTTTGATCCTCCTCCATGTGTCCGTTGCAATCCTCCTCTGGTAGCTCTAGTCCGTTCTCGTCCTTGTTCACGTGCTTGAGGGCGTCCTCCATCAACTGCTGGTTCCTCTTCTCTCTCTTCTTCAACTTTTTCTTCTTAGACTTGGACATTTTAGCGTTTAAATCCACCTTGCGGAGCTCCTAACCCAACAAATTATTCAACGAATTCTCAAGAAAGAGTAAATTCTGATTGACAAGGATTGACGCTTAAAATACCTTGTTTAAAGGCCTTAAAAATCTTCAATACATTTTTCTTTGAAATATTTACCGTTGCTTTTTATTTTTAAAACTTGTCTTTTCTAGCTGAGGGTTGCTTCATTTCAAGTTAAAAACTGGACGAGTTTTACAACATTATTAATACTTTTGTTATGTCAATAATTGGTGACATATGTAATTAAAACTTTAAAAAATGAAAACAATCTCAACGTATGTAACATTGTTTTGATAAAAAAAAACTTTGAAATTGTGAACGTGCAGAAATCAAAAACTAAATTCTACAAAAATCAACATTTTTAGCCAAATTGATCAAGATTTCCAAATAATTAAATATAATTGATTCCTGGAAACCAATCACTTTTATACTATTCAAAAAATTAACCGACGCATTAAAGGGACTGTGCAGTGTACAGGGTACAGTGTACAGTGTACAGGGTATAATGTACAGTGTACATTAAAGGGACTGTACAGTGTACAGTGTACATTAAAGGGACTGTACAGTGTACAGGGAGTGTAAGCGCTGTTTAAAGTTTCTCTCCATGCAAAGATGACAATGTCTAATTAACAATGGTACCCTTAACAGGTTTGTCTGATAAAATTTAAATAATTAGATATCAATGTTGTTCCTATAAACTGTTTATTTACATTTGCAGTTTCTCTGCGAAAGTGACTTGGGCAAAGTAATGGAGAAAATCACAGAAATAAACACTTTTCGCATCAGAAAAAATTATTGTATCTTACACATACATCTTTTGTAAGGTTTCATGGGTAATGGGTATTGTTGTAAATAGGGCATTGCCATCTTTGCAATGCATGGAGACTAACTTGAAATTACGCTCAAGGATGTTTTGAATATTTGGTTAGTTTCCTTAGGAGCTGTACTCATAGCGGATCCAGGAAGCTTGAGTCCCAGTTTCTGGTGGTGAGTTGCTTCAGCAGCCAACCTCTTTATATACCCATCATCCACACAAACTAATAAATAATGTTAATAATTAATTTTATGAAACTATAGTGTACTTCATCATTCTTCCTCACTTCATCGTGAATTTCATAATAAACGTGCTATAAAGTAATCATTGTCCTATAAAGTTAAATTAGCTGTACATTATATCACGTGTGCTATAAAGTAATCATTGTCCTATAAAGTTAAATTAGCTGTACATTATATCACGTGTGCTATAAAGTAATCATTGTCCTATAAAGTTAAATTAGCTGTACATTATATCACGTGTGCTATAAAGTAATCATTGTCCTATAAAGTTAAATTAGCTGTACATTATATCACGTGTGCTATAAAGTAATCATTGTCCTATAAAGTTAAATTAGCTGTACATTATATCACGTGTGCTATAAAGTAATCATTGTCCTATAAAGTTAAATTAGCTGTACATTATATCACGTGTGCTATAAAGTAATCATTGTCCTATAAAGTTAAATTAGCTGTACATTATATCACGTGTGCTATAAAGTAATCATTGTCCTATAAAGTTAAATTAGCTGTACATTATATCACGTGTGCTATAAAGTAATCATTGTCCTATAAAGTTAAATTAGCTGTACATTATATCACGTGTGCTATAAAGTAATCATTGTCCTATAAAGTTAAATTAGCTGCACATTATAGAATGTGTGCTATACAGTTTTGATTGGTTTCCCGATTTTCTCCAAAAAATTTTGGATGTTTCCAACTTTTGACTTCTGCTTTGTTACCAAGCTTATTTGATCTAGAAACAGCCATTGAAATAAGCCAAGTACACAAACGTATTATAAAATTACCTATAACACTATTTTTTTTGGCACGACGTGCTATAAAGTTTTTGGACTTAAATTTTCTCTAAATCTCGAAGGTTCTCGCCTTTTTAAATCAAATCTAAAATTTTAAATCTGAAAAGGCTTGAACCTTCTCGATAAAGAGAAAACTTCTGTCCAAAAACTTTATAACACTGCGAACCAAAATAACAGTGTAATAAGTAGTTAATATTTATTTTTGCTTAACTGGCCTATGTTACCTCCTAGGAACCCACGGGTTTCTTTCAGCCCATTCGGTCCAGCTGTTTGGCCAGCTATATCAAACATATATATGCAAATATACAAATCGATATATATGAGCGTAGAGATTTATTATATAGATTAATTCTCTGTTTTTTTAATTTATTTTGTATAATTTTTTTTTTCACACCATTTGATTCAGCAATTAGTATCCTTAATTTCTTATGTTTTTTTTACTCCCAAAATACTCAAATTTCTTTTCATTTTAACCTACCACACTGAAAACTGACATTTTCTTATTCTATTTTAGTATTTGTCTTTTCCTCTTTTCATTCTTTTCTTTATCTTCTTCTAAATCTTTCCTCTTTCTCTTGTTCTGTATTTTAAACCTTCACTTCATTTTTGTTAAAACATTTTTAATCCCTAGCTTTTCTTTTGCATCTTCTGTAGCAAATATGTGAAGGTCATGTATCCAGTAGTCTGCGTCTACTAATAGTCTAGGATTTCTAGGATTAACAAGATTTACAGATCAGTTGTAGAGCTACAGCACTAAATATGTTTACAAGGACACCATAGTCTAGCAAACTTTTGAGAGGTCACAAGAGTTTAGAGCAGAGCTAAGGGACAAGAATACACCCCTGAAGAACACCTATATTCAAGCAAAATTTCAAGAGGTCACAAGAGTTTAGATCAGATCTACGGGACAAGAATACACCCCTGAAGAACACTGTAGTCTAGCAAAATTTCAAGAGGTCACAAGAGTTTAGAACAGATCTACGGGACAAGAAAACAACCTTGCAGGACACATTCATCCAGAAAACTTTTAAGAGGTTACAAGAGTAGAGAGCAGAGCTATGGTGCAAGAACACACCCTTGCAGCCAGCAGGGACACAAGATCGGTCACAAGAGTAAAAAACAGAGCTACGGGATAATAACACGCTCTTGTGGGATACCACAATCTAGCAAACTTTTAAGAGGTCACACGAATATATAGCAGAGCTGAGGAATAAGAATTAACCCTTTCAGGACACCATATTACAGAAACCTATACAGAGGTCAAAAGAGACAAGAGTACAGTGCAGAGCTTTGGTGCAAGAACACAACCTTGCAGTACACCATATACTAGCAAACTTTTAAGAGGTTACAATAGTTTAGAGCAGAGCTACGGGGCAAGAGCACACTCTTGCTGTACACTATATTCTAGCAAACTTTTAAGAGGTTACAATAGTTTAGAGCAGAGCTAAGGGGCAAAAACACACTCTTGCAGGACACCATATTCTAGCAAACTTTTAAGAGGTTACAATAGTTTAGAGCAGAGCTACGGGGCAAAAACACACTCTTGCAGGACACCATATTCTAGCAAACTTTTAAGAGGTTACAATAGTTTAGAGCAGAGCTACGGGGCAAAAACACACTCTTGCAGGACACCATATTCTAGCAAACTTTTAAGAGGTTACAATAGTTTAGAGCAGAGCTACGGGGCAAAAACACACTCTTGCAGGACACCATATTCTAGCAAACTTTTAAGAGGTAACAATAGTTTAGAGCAGAGCTACGGGGCAAAAACACACTCTTGCAGGACACCATATTCTAGAAAACTTTTATGAGGTCATAATAGTTTAGAGCAGAGCTACGGGGCAAGAACACACCCTTGCAGTACACCATATTCTAGCAAACTTTTAAGAGGTCACAATAGTTTAGAGCAGAGCTACGGGGCAAGAACACACCCTTGCAGTACACCATATTCCAGCAAACTTTTAAGAGAATACAATAGTTTAGAGCAGAGCTACGGGGCAAGAACACACTCTTGCAGGACCCCATAATCTAGCAAACTTTCAAGAGATTACAAGAGAAAAGAACAGATCAATCGTTTGAATTGTATTTTACTTTTGAGACAAGGACTTTTGTAAATTAACTAGAATCTCCTTTTAAAAATCCCTCAAAACACATGATAAGTATTTTCTGTGATTTAACAAAATGGAAAAGATTAATTTTTTTTCTCGGTCTATATTTTGAATAGTTCATAATTGACCTGAATCTTAGATGCTTCTAGAATAGATAATGTTTACTTCAAACAACCTTGAAGTTCTATTCCTGCATCTTCAAAATAAACAACAAATCTAAAATTTTCAACTTTATTTGGCCTGAGCTGAAAACTTTAGAATGGGATATCCTTAATCCCGATAGGTAAATTAATCTGGAGATTAATAAAAAGAGGAGAACAATCATTATTTAATCTGGAGATTAAGAAAAAGAGGAGATCAAGCATTAATCTCGATATCCACCATTCTAAAGTTTTTAGCTCCGTTTTCTTTTTATAAAGCTGTTTAGAAACGGTTTTTTACACATACTAATTTTTGAAAATCTAAACTATTCTTGAACAAAAGGATAAAGATGCTTTTATTAGTTGAAAACTCAAAACAATCAAAAATATGACAAGCAAGTGTTTTTGGGGGTTTCCTAATCCCTTAAAGGGACTGTAAGCGTAATTTCAAGTCTTACAACGTTACCCCCTTAAACCTTATATCTGATTAAACAAGTGTTAATTTCTGTGAATTCTCCATTGCAATTGTTCTAAACAAGAAATGCAAAAGGCACTCTCGCAAAAACCCCCAAATGAAAGTAAACAGTTTTAAGAAACAAAAACATTAATATCTAATTTATACTTGATCAGACAAAGGTTTCGAGGGTACCGTTGTACCGTTGTATATCGGGCATTGACATCTTGAAATTACGCTTACAGTGATAGATAAAATGTTCAATTTTTTTTTTCTGAATAATATTTTTGCATCTGTTCATACAAAATCTCCGGTTTGCTAATCATTCATGAGTAATAAAACCACAAATAGAAGTTTGCAAATAATTTTGCGAATATTTGTCTAAAGAAATCCGCAACCACGGTATTTAAACAATTTCCTGCTTTTATTGATATTTTTGCATGAATCATTGCGAATATTTATTTGATATTAAATCTCTAGATCCCCTCTTTCTTCATTCAAACTCTTTGAACATGGATCAATGCCATATCCTAGTTTTTTTTAGCTAACAGTAGATCATTTTAAATTCCAGATTCTCTTTAAAGGGAGTGACCGGCTATGCAAAGTAGTTGAACTGAGTATGCAGTGTTGTGAAAAACTTCTTTCGGATTCATTTGAGACATAATAAACTTTTTAAAGATCTGTAAATCCTGAGTTTGAGCGCAAATTCGACGTTCATAACTCCTACTTTGGGAGTTTTCAGAATTAGTTATTTTTAAATTATTATATAACGACGACATAAAATGTAAAAAAGTTCTACAATAAACTACAGACGTCATGTATAAGAACATTTTGAGAAAAAAATTAATCTTATCATCGAAAATAAAAATCTTGTTCAACTATTAGTTTCTATTTTCTCATTATTCTGGTTTCTCATTATTCACAAAAGTTTTCGCAGATTTTCTAGAATCGTTATTGAAAAGACGACATTTGAAGAATTTGAAGATATTTTCGAATAAATTCATGTAAGATAAGAAATTCAATAAAATAATGAAAACGAAATAATCGATTTTAGCATTGATTTATTGACAAAGGAATTGAGTCTTTGCCACAAACTCTGCTTTTCTAATCCCTATATCTTTGGATTCCAATGTCGTAAACCTTAGATATTTCAAACTATGAATTTTGTTAGATCAAACAATGTAATTTTGAAATATCAAAGATTTGCGACATTGGGTTCCAAAGATATAGGGATTATAAATTCAGAGTTTGTGGCAAAGACTCAATTCCTTTCTTTTGAGAAATATGTTCCTAACCATCTAATCAGATTACTGTATAATTTTTACCTTATTTTTCGTTGTCGTTATTTAATAATTTCACAAAACTAATTCTGAAAACGTATTCACCCCCAAAGTAGGAGTTTTGAATGTCGAATTTCCGCTCAAACTCAGGAATTACAGATCTTTAAAAAGTTTAAGATGTCTCAAATGAATCTGGAAGAAGTTTTCTACAACACTGCATACTCAGTTCAACTACCTTACCTAGCCGGTAACCGGTAATTCCCTTTAAAGTTGATGTTTTTATCTATGCAGCAGAAACAATAAAGAAAAAACGATGTAATCTTCCTCTTTGTTACTCAGCTAAAGAGTGAAAGGATATCAATGCAATTCGGAGATTCCACTTTATAAATTGAAAGTCACAAGTTTTGACTCCTTAAAGCTTTCCTCTTTTTTAAAGTGATCGATATATCTTCAATTATGTTAAATAGGTAAGATCTTCTACTCTTTTAAATATCTTCCACATAATCTTTTTGCATATTCTTACGTTTACTGACTAACCTTGTACTTTTCATTCAAATTGTAANAAAAAACAGGAATTATCGTGTACAAGCCTCAATAAGCTTAAAAAAGACCTGAAAAAGTGCTGTTGGTTGTAGTTTTTAATTTTAGAAGGGGTCGTTTAAGTATCATTTTGTCGTTTAATGCTTTCATTTGGCGTTAAACTATGTCGAATGTTCAAAATCTTCTCTGTTTACTGTTTATTATTCTATTTAAATCTAAAAAAGCAGAGAGAAACAAACATATGCTTAGAAATGATAATAATGAATACTTAATTAGATTACTTTTATGTTTATATTTTAAATTTTTTCTGAAATAGTCTCCAATTTGAGGCCATGCAAAAAAATCGCCTATTTTAGCAGTTCGCAACCATGGGGCCAGGATTCCTGCAACCTCTTTTCCATGGGGCCAGGATTCCTGCAATCTCTCTACCATGGAACCAGGATTCCTGCAATCTCTCTACCATGGGGCCAGGATTCCTGCAATCTCTCTACCATGGGGCCAGGATTCCTGCAATCTCTCTACCATGGGGCCAGGATTCCTGCAATCTCTCTACCATAGGGCCAGGATTCCTGCAACATCTTTACCATAGGGCCAGAATTCCTGCAATCTCTCTACCATGGGGCCAGGATCCCTGCAACCTCTCTCAATAGGTTTCTTTTCAAAGAGTTCTGGATTAAGGACTACGTATACACCTTGGATTTCAGAAAGCCTCGAAGAAAAATCTACAGGGGTTCAGATATATGTAAATGAAGTTTGTTTGTTTCTTAAACAGTAAACGGAGAGATTTTCGATTATTCGACATAGTTTTTTACACCAAACAGAAGAGTCAGAAGACAAAAACTTACTAAAATTAAAATCCATGCACTTAAGCACATTTTCGAGTCATTTTATAAGATTGAAAGGGCTGCAAAACGCTAATCCCTGCTTGTTATGGGTCACCCTGTAAATGTTACATATTTATATAATTAAATAATTTGATCTTTAACATGAATTCATAGTTTGAAATATCGAGGGACCACGACACCGGGTTGTAAAGATATCAGGATATAGAGATATCAGAGTTTGTGGCAAAGACTCAACTCCTTTAAATAGCAAAAAAGTGTGTTACAAGATTCTATCTCTAAAAGCTAGGATGACGAAGGTAAAAAAAAATGCTGTTTCTCCAAAGAGTAACGTTGAAAATATTAGAAAAAGAGAGAATGAGGGGTGATTATTTAAACGTTTTTGAAAAATCATCAAATTCTTTTTTAATCAAACACTCTCATAACATTTTATTCTTAAAATGTAATCAAAAGGATACTCTTCCTTGATTTATCAGTATCATAGACAAATCAAGATTGAAAAAACACCCTGAGGCTGAATTTAAAGAATATAAACCAGTTTTTAGCGGATTTAAGTCGCGGCTCAAATTCATTAAATTCGGACACTGTACGTTTATTTTTATTGTTGACTGTAGCTGAAAAAAAAACATTAATTTGCCATAAATAAACTTCATTATAATGTCTTCGTACTTTAAGCTTACCGCTTGACAGGATAAAAAGTACAAACATTCTTATCAGACCAAAAACAATAATTTTCAGTATCATTCAGCAATAGAATATTAACCCTAAGAATGCCAGTTGGAGGGGTAGGATGGGAGGGGGGTTAATTTGTACAACAATTCATTGTTAAATAAAATGCAAAGGTTAATTATGAAAATACGCCTCTACGTTTAGTCATCCCCTTTTAGGAAAAAATAACTTGTTTTAGGGTTAACAAATGAACAAATGAAATGGTAAGTATCACTTAGATATTTCAAAATACTCTTTAAGACATTAAAAAACTCATCAATGTATGGTCTCAATTTTTTTCAAATGAATTTAGTTCTTGCCAAAAACTCAAATTTTCCAATCCGATCTTTGCAACCTGATTATGTAAACCTTTGATATTTCAAACTTAGACTATTTTCAAATAACACAGGTCTGCGATATCGGGTTGAACAGATAAAGGGATTGAACAATTTTGGTTTGTGACAAAAAATCAATTTCTTTTCCAATTCCTATATCTTTTCAACCAGATGGTGTAAACCTTTGATATCTCAAGCTTAGACTATTTGATCAAATAGAATTCATAGTTTGAAATATCAAAGGTCTGCGATATCCGGTTGCAAAGTTTTAGGAATTGGAAAATCGGAGTTTGTAACAAAGACTCTTTTAAGATTCTTTTAAATAAAATCTCTTTAATTGATTAATAGCTTCTGGAAGTTTTAAATGCTATTATTAAGTAAGTTATTCTTGTGTTTTAAGTTTGTCACTCTATAGGCTTGGTTGAAAATCGATATTAACAATTCTCCTTCTTTTTATCGTTTTAATTATTTCGAACATTTTTTTAAAATATTTATTTCGAATATTTATTTCGAATAATATCCATTTTTGTGTTGATGCGTTTTCCCTCTGTGAGACTGTGATATTCCAAAATGTTTCTCTTTAAAGGAATAAACTTGAGTAACCCTCCATTTATAGAGTGATTCCCTAAGGAACTGAGTTCTTGCCACAAACTCTGACTTTCAAATCCCAGTATTTTTGCAACCTGATGTTGTGAACATTTGATATTTCAATTTTTGATTATTTAATTTAACATAATTCCTGGTTTAAGATATCTAAGGTCTACAACATTGAATTGTAATGATATAAGGAATAGAAAATCAGAGTTTGTGGCAAAAGCTCAATTCTTTTACTCTTAAAAGCTTTCTCTGATCAAGAGTGAATGATATATCTTTTCTTCAAAAGATTGAAATTTTTATTTTTGTTGTGCTGACTTGCGAACTTCTTGCTACATGAAAAATGGATAAAATCAAACACTTTTCATTCTTGAAAAGCAACGATATCTTCCACATTCTTTATCAGATAAAGGTTTTAATGATACCGTTGTGAATCAGACATAACCCTGTTTGCAAGTGAGTGCCCACATTGGATAAAGAAATCCATGTTGGCATTTTTGTATAATCAAAGAATTTGTTACAAAAAATTACAACTTTTGGTTCCTAAATCTGCAAATATTTTAACCTAAAAATGAATGAAAAAATGTTGCAAGATTAATTTATATTATGAGATAATATTTTATATATTATATATATACTAGAGGTGGACACATTATATTAGGCTAAAGCTCACAGTGTACAGTTAACAAGGCTGCTGTACATAAGCGTACATAAATGCTGTACCCGAATTTAAAGATACATGTACTTATGGGGAATCACCGGTTTTTAAATGCTACGGAAGTTTTTTTGATAAATGCAGGTTAGAAAACTGTTTGGTAGAAAACTATATAAAAACAACTATTTTTGCACTGTCATCCATTATTATCAAACAATTTTACAGTGTACATAAATATAAGTGGTTAATTATCACCAGAAGAAAGTTCACCAGATTGTTCACCAGATAAAGTTTCATAGCAGTTGCTAAATTCTAAGGTTTAAATTATATATCCGGGTACTTGGTTCCATATGGATATAGATTATAGATATCCGGGTACTTGGTTCCATATGGATATAGATTATAGATATCCGGGTACTTGGTTCCATATGGATATAGATTATAGATATCCGGGTACTAAGGATCATAAGGATATTCTAGGTTCCAGGGATAAAGAACGAATGGCTGGAAGAGGTTTGGTTTGTCCTGACACAAATTTACTAAACTGAGTTTTTCAATGAAGAGACGCGTCCTCATCCTCGTATAAATTCATTTTAGTTTTGTCCTCGTCCATAGCCTCGTCCTGGAGGTGGTTTAAAGACACAGTCAGGTCCTGAGCTTCTCCGTCCTCCTCCAGCTCAGGCTTACAGTCCTCGCCGTCGTGTGAGGCTGGAGAGGACGAACCCCGAGGTCCTATTCGGATTTTGTAGGACTCGTCCACAGGAGAGGACATGGGGGAGTCCTCGTCATGGATGTTCTCCCCCTTGCAGGACCCGATGAGCATGGTGGCGTGCAAACCCGCGGAGAACATGTCCGAGGGGCGCGCGGTTGTTTCCAAACGAAACGCGCCCTCATACAGAGACGGACTGGTGTGCGCGTTCGGGCTCTCAAGCGCACTAGAATAAAAAGATGTTAAGATCGTCAAATTACCAATGGAATTTTAATGTTAGTGTAATAAAGACTTCAAGCAGAGAATTGCGCACCCCGCGCACAATATATATTTATAAACTCAAGATGAGCGCACAGTACTTAAATAGATCTTAGCGCAGGCTTTGAAGCGCCGATTGATCCAATATTTTAGAATTAGGATAAGATTAGCTAAAGGACCCCCGCGCGGCGTTGCCCGTGGAATTAAAAAAAAATAATTTTGAAAAAAAAAATATTTTGAATTGAAAAAAAATCTAATTTTCTTAGCCTTTGTTACCCCCGGGATAGCCAAGGGTTCCCTAAAAAAATTCAGCCAATTTGGGTCAGTCGTTTGGCAAGCTGTAGCTAACATATAAATATATAAATATATATGAGCGAAGTGCTTTATTATATAGATGAAGAAGATAAAAAGGCGGTCAAGTTTTGAAAATATGCAAATGAACCGACGTCATTATAATTTATTATCATAAACACTTTTTAATTGTGTTTATATAATTAGGTAAAAGTAATTAAACTTGTTTGTTTACATCATTATATTGTTTTAAATCTAAAAACTTTGAATTAGTTTACTTTGCTTTAAAACTTTTGAAATAATACAATTACAACGAATTTTATATTCAAACTTTTAGCTGGATAAATTAATAAAGGAATTGAGTTTTTGTTAAAAACGCTGATTTTCTAGATCATATATCTTTGCAACCCAATGTCGTAGACCTATAATATCTTAAATTATAAATTATGTAAGATCACAAAGTCAAAGTTTGAAATATCAAAGGTTTACACCAGCATAAGTTTAATACATGAGGATGAGACAATTAACATTTGAGACGACTAAAGTTCTTCTAAATGTATAAAATTAGTTGGTTAAGTTTGTATGTCCGATCATAATTCATAATTGGCGGCCCCCCTGTAGTTTTGTTTTTGTTCTTGCACTCTCATTTTTGAGTCCGGTCTGTGAAAAAAAAATTAAAATAATCCATAAATTTTTTGACTAAAGCTACAGACCTTAAACTATATTTTTGAAAAGCCCTTGAAAAATGCATGTAGAAACATGTGTCACACTTTGATATTTGTTTAAAAAAAAAAAAACATTTTTTAACCCTTTTTAGGCATTTTTTCCACCCTCCCTAGCACTCAAACTATTAAAGTTTTCGGTCTAATTTTTTTCTTGAGCTTGCCATGAAAAATTGGGCTATGCACATGCATTTCAACCCTTTACCTATTCTCTAAGGCCTTTTTCTAGGGGGGGGGGGCGTTTGGCTATACATGATTCAGACCCCCCATCCCTTATAGGGTTAAACGTTAAAAAATGTTTATGAAACTATCTCAGTAACCATACCTAGTCCATTGGTTATTTCCTTTAGGATTTCTTTTCTTCTGATATTCTAGATCATCCACTGTCCACACTGCACCTTTCACGTTCTCAACACGTTTAAAGCACTTGTGCAGAGAGAGGTTATGTCTGACAGCATTCTAAACATTTCATGTTTTAATCATTATTTGTATGTAATTGCATGATACTCTAATAATAGGATACAGATTAAAACAGTTGGTAAACATTTTATATATCATCTTGAATTTTAGGAAATTTGTTTTTAAATGAACTTAGATACCATAGTAATATGTGATTTATGTTGATTAAGAATGATTATTTGATACTGTTTTTATGATTTTTAAATGTTAATTTCAAATGATAGAACTGGGATTTAAAGTTTAAAACCATTACATTTTTCATCAAGAGGACTCCAGGCGTAATTTCAAGTGTCGACCCTCAATTTAAAAATAGCAATGCCCGATTCACAACAGTACCGTTGAAAGCTTTGTCTGATCAAATATGAATTAGTAAATTTTCAAACCCAAACGTGACCTAGGCATTTCTACATAGAAGATCATAACCAGAATGATCTAAAACCCTATTTTAAACGAGAAATATCTTCCACATTAATGATCAGATAAAGGTTTCAAGGATACGTTGTGAATTTCTTGTAATTACCCTTAGAGTCCATTTAAGTTTGGACGGGAATGTAGAAATCTACCAAAAATATAATCTAACAGTTTACTGTACACTGTACACACCTTCCAGCTTGCTGCATTTCTTCTGAAGAAGCAAAATGTTGACGTAAACCAATTATAAATGTCGTGCAGAGTCAACTGTTGGTATGGAGCTTCAAGAATTGCCTGAAACAAAAAATATTGTTTTCTCATTTCTCAAGGCTTTGATTGCATCAACTAGATACTTCGTAAACAGTATTTATCTTGCCAAAAAGAAAATATTTATTTACTGAATTTTGTTTTTCTTTTCAACTAAAAATATGGCGGATTGGAAACCTCATCTTCCATATTTGATATAATTATAGCTTACCGCGCGTATAAGAGCAGCATATGTATAGGGGGGTCTCACATCCTGCACTCGATAAAATTCACGGTTTTTAGCGAGATCTTCCTCGGGATCGAGATTAGGGTTCCCGCGATCATGATGTGTCACACGTCTCCGATGGCTTTCTGGAATCATGTTTTGAGAATAAGGAGACTTATCGGAAAAGGAGTGTCTGACGTGGGTTGAGGTAGGCGTGGCTGGTAGACCAATAGAGGCGGAGCTGAGCGCTGCTAGGGGGGAGAGGGAGGGCGTGGTGGGGGCAAGGTTCATTAAATGTGTCAAGGGATTGCTGTATTGAGAAAGATTTTGAGATTTCATCAGCTCTGGTAAGCTCAAACGTCCTCCTTGTGACTCTTGGACGGGAGATTCAGTTTTCATTCGTTTCGCGACAGGACTCCTTCGTTCTCTTTCATCCTCTGTGTCAGGGTGGAGATGTTTCATCATTGCTGTGAGCACATCCTTCTCTCGTCTTAGCTGATTCTCCAGCTGAGATATAATCTGCATCTGAACCCTAGCTTGAGCTGTACTCTTCTCATTAAACCCGTGCTCCTGGTCCATGTGTAATCTCCAGACCGCGGATGAACTACATTCTCTGCGACATCCTGGCCACTGGCATTGTTGTTTTACGTAAAGTAGGTTATCCTCCTCTTCTTCTTTTACCGGAGTGTTTTCGTCCGAACTACTGCGGTGTCCATTATTTCTAGTAGGTGGGGACGGATTCAGATTATCAGATTGGTTTTCTTTTAAGCTTCCGTCACTACTGTATGTATCACTTCTATGTCTGTCTCGCTTCTGCTCGTTATTCTGATTCTGCATGAGGATATTGATGGTGAGCGCATGCTGGGCCAGCTGTAGCTGAGCGGTCAGCTCTTGTTGTTTACTTTGAAGCTGGTGAAGGATACCGGAGGTTTTAGCGCTCTCTCCTTGCTGCAGGAGATGGGTTTGCTGTAGCACATTGATCTGTAGTTCCTGTAGTAACGAGGGAACATCCTTACGGGAAAACTCGGACTCTGTCTTTACTGGTTCCTAAACACAAAAAGTTGAGAATTTTCAGTTTTTGTAGAAATTTTAAAATATGAATATTTTTCTGGATTTTGTTTTTCCCGCATCAGGTTGCTGGGAAACCAAGAGAGGGGTGGGCGGATGCATGAAATTGAGGATCAGTAATACATACTTGGTCTTTCGCTTTTCTTAGACACGCATGCAATGTATATATTGTATTATTGTATTCTTGTATTCGAGCAAAACCGGAATTCTGAATTCAAAGAATTTGCGCTGGCTGGTCTTTAAAGCGTAGCTAGGGAAATCCAATATTAACACATTAAATCGAAAGTTGAAATATTTCTGATTTCTGATCTAATCCAATTTCTGAACGGGAAATCAGATCTACTCAGAATTATTGTAGGGAGTAAAAATAAAATTGGATGCATATCTAAAAAAGAAATTGGAGAAAAAGAAAAAAAAACATAACATATGAAGAAGAAAAAGAACAGAGAGAGAGATAAAGCAAAATAGGAGAAAAATGCGAGAATTTACCTTTGCGTGGAATTACCTTTTTCGTAAAATGTTGAAGATTCTGAATGAGTCTAAGCTGCTGCGGATGAAGTTGAGGAAGCTGTTGTTGCTGATGTTGATGCTGCTGACTTGTCTGATGGAGCAGCTGGTTCCGGAGCATCTGCTCTGCCTGCTGAAACACCGAGGGAACCTCCCCAAAGTGTGATGAGGGGGAGGAGGAGGAGGAGAGCTGAGAAGGAGGAATCTCACTTGGAATCATCATCTCAGGGTCTGCAAATAGTTTAAAGTTAAAAACATGGAGATTTCAACGATCGGGTCCAATTTGAGCATATTGTGATTTTCAAACACATTTTTGACATATTAGGTATCCAAATATTACAATGAAAATGTATGCACTTATTCTTGAGCTTATAATATATCTATTTATTATTGGATATAATTGTATCCGTTTTTATATTTATATGCATTTAATCTGTGTTCTTATTATAGAGATGCATTTTCTTTATCCATGTATCCCTGTATCCACGTGTATCCATATCTATCCCTGAATCATAACCATATTAATCCTTTCAATGTTTTCAGTAAATTTGGAGATCAGAGATCAGGTGAGGAAAGACGAAAAATTGCAAAAAGTTTAGAAAATTCAGAGAAATTTCTGATATCATTAAATCTGTTTGACCTTTCGTCGGATATGGTGTTGGTGTGTAGAGGATAACGGAGTGGATAATTGAACAAAATAACGTTCAATTCACACCGTTGAAAACTAAACTTCTCCCTATGCATATTCTAGGAATAATTTAATACAATTTTCACGCAGGGCTAGTACTCTAAACACTACCCGGAGAAAATAACAGGTTGAGGAAGAAAATTCAAAACAAAACAGGACTAAGACATGAAATAAAACAGGACTAAGACATGAAATAAAACAGAACTAAGACATGAAATAAAACAGGACTAAGACATGAAATATAACAATGGAAATACTTGGACAAAATAGGATTTTATCTAATCTCTGTTTGTTTGTTTGGATGTCCAATCATAACTCAGGAACCCCTAAAACGATTAAAACATATTTTTGATTGGTTTAAGAAAACCTTTAGTTTGAAGGCAAAGCTGTCATATGTCATAAGTTTATGTCATTAAAAAAAGCATAAAAAAAAAACAATTTTAAGACATTAAACATAACTTATTATTTGGAAAATGCAAAATGTTGAAAAGGTTATATAGGGGAGGGGAGGGAAGGAGAGGAGGTGGGGGGGGAAGGAGGGGGAAGGGTGATTGACCTGTCTCTGAACACTCCATATTGATTCATCAAGACGTTTAACTAAACTGCATGTTCCCTGACAACTGATTTTTTTCATTTTCAATAATTAATTTATCAATTGATGATTCAACTCAATTACAGGGTAAAATTTTAATACAATTTTTTTTAAATGACGAAAAAAGAAAATCTATAAAAGTTTGTTTTATTTTAATATTTTAATATTTACATTATTATCCAGGATTTGTGAAAAAACATATCCCTGAAGAATTACAAAATTTAACCACATAATGGCGAAACATTCGAACCTTGCTAATAGTTTTAATTTTATCAGACAAACTGGCAATACTAAATTATGAGACAATAAAGTATGTTTGTAAATTTTGTATTTCATGTATTCAACGTTTCAACTTCTAAGATAGCGAAGAACTGTAGAAATATTAAATTTTGTGTAACAATAAACACATCTTAATAAATTTTACGACAGACTATTAAATATCTTAGAAATCAACTATTTGATAGATTTTTTTAAATTTCAAGAAGAAAATTTTAGAAAATATTACAAAGTTTTGTGAACTGTATACAACCGGTTTTTGTATAATTGTTTGTAAACAGCTGTATTGATTATCAAATAAGATTATTAAATGAAACGTAAGGGACGGGCTTAATTTCGCATTACAAATGTTTCTTTCCACTTTAATAATTCACTAATTACAAAAATATTATAAACTTCTGTTAAACTCTAAATAATGGCAAAATGGCCGACAAATCAACATGGCCGACAAATCAACGTGGCCGACTTTAATCAAAATGGCCGCTTATCCCCAAAATAAAATCTAAAGATAGCCACCGATATAAGATCCCCTCTAACAAATATATAAATGTTATGTCCTGCATCTGATTTATTCTGGTTAGATTTGTGTAATCGTATCGACTGAAAACTCGCTTATTCTAAAATGGATTCCGTTCATCTTCATTTCCCGCATTTTTCATGCTTTTCATTGCTCGTTATTATAGTGTAAATTCTATGTACAGAGTTAAAAGATATAAAACAGGAAAATAGAAGAAATACAAGAATGAAACGAAAGAGGGAAGGTAGAGTAAAAAATGTGACGAAAACAAAAATATGAAAAAATCTTTTATGTTAAACTAATACAAAAATACAATCTTATTAAATCTGGAAATCAATGCATAAATAATAATAAAAAAGAATATGATTAAAAAATTTCATTATTCTATTTTTTTCTCTAAATCTGGAACCTGATCCCAAACCTACTAAATAATAATGATATAATTGTTTTACATTTTATTAGCTTTTATTAGCCTCTAGACCTGCTGGAAAATAAACAAAATAAATGGAAAAATATTGAATTCATAAATCACGAATTACAACCGAGTAAAAATAATTATAAAAGTCCAAGATGGCTGCCAGGATGGAGGGTAACTCTAGACATTCAATACTTAAATATCAATGTTTACAAACCCTGGGGTTTTATAATCTACTCCATACTTTTGTCATTTATTCTCTATCTATCTATCTATCTATCTATCTAGCTATCTATAACTATCAAACGTTTGGAAGATCAATCTTTAGATGTATCTATTTCTCTATCGAACTATATGTGATATTCAATAAATTTTAGAATTATATCAGGATATATATTTATTTGATATTATTGTTGGATATTGTGAAGATCAAATTAACTTGGAATTAACCATGTATTTGATGTTAAAAAGGTGTACCCCCCGCCCCCCCGCCCCCCTCGATGTAATCTACAGAACTGCTCTCAGATTTCTGATTTACACCAGAATTCCCGCATTTTCGCAAATATATTCGAATCTGCAAATCATCAGGATTAATAAGAGGATTGAGGCAAGAGTATGAAGTGTAGTCATGGAATTCACTTTATACTTTTTCTTTCATTCTTTTAGTTCTTTTTACTGACCACAGGTAGTTCTTCAGTCTTTGTTTTGAGACGGCCATGTTTAATAGTTATGTTGCATTTAATTTTGCATTTTTAAAACTACAGGGTGTCCAAAAACCTAGACATCATAAAAAAGAACGTACGGAAAATTTCAAATATTTCAGTTAATCATACATGAATGATCAAGCTTTTGTAGGTGATCAACCTTTTGATGGAAATATGTTTTTTGGACACCCTACAAATGCAGGAAAACTGAAACTTACGGTATTTCCTGAAGATATAGAAGAGCTTTGTTTCCACAGAAAAGAATAGGTTCGGGATATTAAAATCAGGGTTATGACTATTTAGATATTTTTGTAGTTAATTGTTATTGGTAGATATTCTAATACAATTGATAATATGAATTTTATTCTAATAAACAAGATTTAAATAGATTAAGTGCAACCTGTCATTGCCCATATGGGAGATTATACAAAAAACGTCAAAAACAAAAAACTCGTAAAAGGTTTTATAATGAGAAAGGGAGAAGGGGAAGGGTAGAGGAATGAAATGTTATTTATTACAAAACCTCGTTAAACTTTCTGAATCTGCATTTCTAATTAAAATTATACTTTTGATTATAAAAACTAGGGTTTGGTTGGGAAAACAAGGAGAATACACGAGTATCTCAGGAGCAATAAAACCGTCCAACCCTTTACTCAGAGTATAATCCTTAGTCCAGGCTACCGTAAAACTTTTACTCCAGGTATATCCCTTAGACCAGTCTACCATCCAACCCTTTACTCCGGGTTTACCCCTTAGACCAGTCTACCATCCAATTCTTTACTCTAGGTATACTCCGTAGACTAGGCTACCATCCAACCCTTTACTCTGGGTTTACTCCGTAGATAAGTATACCATCCAACCCTTTACTCCAGGTATACTCCGTAGACCAGTCTACCATCCAACCCTTTACACCGGGTTTACTCCGTAGACCAGTCTACCATGCAACCCTTTACTCTGGGTTTACTCTGTAGACCAGTCTACCATACAACCCTCTACTCTGGGTTTACTCCATTAGACCAGTCTACCTTACAACCCTTTACTCCGGGTATACTTCATAGACCAGGCTTCCATCCAACCCTTTACTCAGGATATACTTCGTAGACTCGTCTACCATCCAACCCTTTACTCCGGGTATACTCCGTAGACTAGTCTACCATCCAACCCTTTACTCCGGGTATACTCCGTAGACCAGTCTACCATCCCACCCTTTACTCCGGGTATACTCCGTAGAAAAGTCTACCATACAACCCTTTACTCTGGATTTACTCCGTAGAAGTGTCTACCATACAACCCTTTACTCCGGGTTTACTCTTTAGACCAGCCAACCTTCCAACCCTTTATTCAAGGTATACTCCGTAGAACATCTACATTCCAACCTTTTACTATGGGTGTACCCCGTGGACTGGTCTACCCTCCAACACCTAAAACTCTCCGAAAAACAACCATCTCTGGGTCTGTGGAATCCCTATCTCCGAGTGTCCCTTGGGACTAGAAACCACCCTTAGTGAGAGCATTAGCTCAGTTTATTCCAATTATACTGAAGAACTCTACAGAACTCGATTAAAAGAGCAATAAAAACTTTTTATCATTTCCGAGGAATTTCAAAGTTTAAAAATAGCGCTCACCTCACTTTATCTTGGACAAAAATCTTCGAAACTTTTTTGATCGGAAATGTATCTTGTTAAGTTTATCTAGAGATACAAAAAAACATCTAGATCGTAAATAATTTGAATTTGTAAGTTTAAATGTGTTTATATTTTTATTTTTTTTTATGTAAAAAATCTTAAGGAGAAAATTCAAACACTAACCTTTTATTTCAACCCAAATCCTCTTCATTATCCTAAGGTTTAAAATCATTGATTGCAAGAACCGGAAATATATTTATTATCCTTGCGTATAAAACCCTTGGTCTAGAGTAAAGTGAGATAGTGTGAAATCTGTCAATTAGGTCTGACATCCCTCTTATTTCAAAGGTTTGATCCGTGTCAACTATCTACAGGGTGTTCAAGAATAATGTCAGGCAAAAGGTAAAGGGCTATCTAAAAAAATGGTTTAAACTAAAACGACAAGCTTTACATAGAGTGTCAACAAAAATCGACAACTTTATGTTCAGCCTAATTTGATCAAAATCAAGTTAGCGCTCGAAGCAATTTTCATTTTTTTCTGAGACTGCCTATCTACTGGCATTTAAAGGCTAGACAACAAAGCGTATCTCTTTAAAAAATCTCTTTTCAAAGCCTTTAAAGAATCCTAATCAAACCAGGGCCTGGAGATATGTAAATAATCGGTATTAGGCGTAACATGCGCGAAAACACGTCGTTTTTTTTAAATCCTAACCATCTCATATTTGTGCAAAATCGCAACCATGTTGAAGTGATGATTTGCTTAAAGAATGTTTAGTTGAGAATGTTGAAACAAACCACAGTTTATTATAAAGTGTGGTTAGTGTACTGTGGTTTGATGGAAACCAGTTTATTTGTTTATTGTCCCAATATGGTGATGGTAAGCGCGTTCAAGTGTAATCAGCTCAGGGATTTAAAAGATGCAAAAAGTAGGAAAACTTTCCTTTAAACTTCCAAACTTAACTGCACCCTATTGACCAGAGTCACCGCCAGAGTGAGTTGTTCCCCAGGTCTGATTTATTCTTTTTCATTAGATAGATATATGTTAGTAAATATCATTAATACCATTAAAAACTTCTTGGAGGTTGGAAAGAGAATTAAAAAAGTTGTTTGAAAATGTTTAATTCAAAACTATTTTCTTCCATTAGGTTGTTTTGATTTTTCTATAAAATGCGCGAAATTTTGGGTAAAAATCCGCGAAATTGTCAGTTTTTTTTGTTTCTGCTGACCGAGAATTACATGTTACCCTAATTGGCCTTTCTCTTAGTTTCCTTCAATGTTTATTCTGCATAAATCAAAATTCACAAGTCAGTTTTACATATATTTCAGGTTAATCTCCAGATTAACCTGAATGGAATATCCTTAGTCTCTGATCGGTATTAAGGATATTCCATTCAAAAGTTTTCAGCTCTGGTAAATTTAAAAGATTGCTAGAAATGAGTTTAAAGAGACTGTAGAGGCGTAATGCTAAGTGACCCTCCATATGCAGAGGGGAGTTCCCGATTCACAACAATACCCTTTAAATCATTGGCTGAGCAAGGATGTCAGACTTATCCTTATTAATCTACAGAATCTATTGTGATTGTTGAACTTTGTGTGTAAGCTGTCTTATAATTAGGAAATATCAAAATTTACGCTCTAGAAGTTTTATAATTAGGAAATATTAGAATTTACTCTCTAGAAGTTTTATAATTAGAAAATATTAGAATTTACTCTCTAGAATTTTTATAATTAGAAAATATTAGAATTTACTCTCTAGAAGTTTTATAATTAGGAATATTAGAATTTACTCTTTAGAAGTTTTATAATTAGGAAATATTAGAATTTACTCTCTAGAAGTTTTATAATTTACTCTCTAAAAGTTTTATAATTAGAAAATTTAGAATTTATTCTCTAGAAGGTTTATAATTGGAAAATATTAGAATTTCTCTAGAAGTTTTATAATTAGGAAATATTAGAATTTACTCTCTAGAAGTTTTATAATTTACTCTCTAAAAGTTTTATAATTAGAAAATTTAGAATTTATTCTCTAGAAGTTTTATAATTGGAAAATATTAGAATTTATGCTCTAGAAGTTTTATAATTAGAAAATATTAGAATTTACTCTCTAGAAGTTTTTTAATTAGGAAATATTAGAATTTACTCTCTAGAAGTTTTAAAATTAGGAAATATTAGAATTTACTCTCTAGAAGTTTTGTAATTAGAAAATATTAGAATTTTAAAATTAGGAAATATTGGAATTTAATCTCTAGAAGTTTTAAAAGTATGAAATATTGGAATTTATTCTCTAGAAGTTTTATAATTAGAAAATATTAGAATTTACGCTCTAGAAGTTGTATAATTAGAAAATATTAGAATTTACGCTCTAGAAGTTTTATAATTAGGAAATATTAGAATTTACTCTCTAGAAGTTTTATAATTAGTAAATATTAGAATTTACGCTCTAGAAGTTTTATAATTAGGAAATATTAGAATTTACTCTCTAGAAATTTTATAATTAGAAATATTAGAATTTACTCTCTAGAAGTCACAGAAAATAAATTTTATATTAGAATTGGTCCAATAACAACATTTTTTTGCAAAGGTAGGTAGGGGGGGGGGGTGTATTTTGTTTAAGCATAAACAATTATAATATTATTGCTAAATATCTTGCATCTGTTTTATTATTGGTTTAGATCCAATCCAACCAATCTAACCGATCCATATGTCGAGCCTTATTGTCGGGATACAGGGTGAAACAGAATTAGTTCACATTTTCTTTAATTTATTCAGGATGAAACAGAAAAAATCCCACTGTCCTATTTTCTACAAAAAATATCTGTCTTTTTATTTCTATACCATGGTGTAGAAATGATTTAAGAAATTCTCTAAAAAAATTGAAATAGTTTTCTCCGAACCACCCTGTACATTCAATATGACCAACACACAGTTAACTAAGAACCGTAAAGAAATTATTGTTTGATTGCAAATATTGCTGCAGAGCCCTAAATTGCAAACCAGCATCATAAAAACTAGTGAATTGAATTTTAAAAGAAATCTGGATTTGGAAGATGGCCCATCGAAAACTATAGAATTAAAACAATTTTGATTGTAAAGAATCTGATCAAAGTTAGCCAGAATAAGGAAACTTTGGTAGAATTTATTCAAACTTTGAAAGAATCTATTAAAACTTCGATAGAATCTATTAAAACTTTGATAGTATCTATTAAAACTTTGACAGAATTTCACAAAAATTTGATAGAATCTCACTAAACTTTGATAGAATCTTACTAAACTTTGATAGAATCTCACTAAATTTTGATAGAATCTCACAAAACTTTGATAGAATTTCACAAACATTTGATAGAATCTCACTAAACTTTGATAGAATCTATTAAAACTTTGATATAACCTATTAAAGCTTTGATCGAATCTTATCAACCTTTGATATAAACTATTTGAATAAATATTAGAAGAACAGGAATAGCTAGAGATGTTTTTTTTCAACTTTTATTATGAATCGTTTAAAAATCGATCGCTTTGATCGCCTTCAAATCGATAAATGATAAAACCCTCCGTAGTTCAGCGTTGGTTGCGTATCTTCTAATGTGTACATTCAATGCAGCCGTAATCAGATAAATAATTTCCAAATTATTTCAGATAAAAGAGGGGGAAATATTTGTATTGATTAGTAGACTGCATGCAACAATTTGATCTTCTCCTATCCAACCCTATCTCCCTCAACACCACATCTGGTTTCAAATATATTTTTTGCTTGCATGCATCGAGTATACATGGAACACGCTTTTTGAAGGTATTGATTTACATAATATGACTCTTAAACAAATATATGATAAAAGTCCTTTAAAGAAACTGTAATTTAAAGGGACCCTTCATCTAAAAGAAAAGAATGTTCGATTCACAGTGGTAACCTTTAAACCTTTATCTACAATAGTTTCAGTAGAAGTAAATATTTCCATTTACTGATAGCGCCATTTGAAGAATTCATATCTCTGATTGAATAATGAGATAGAAAGAAAGATGTTACCGCTATACTATTTCTATTAGCTCAGAATAGACAACACACACATGACTGAACCCTGAGTGGATCAGGCGCTAATGAACTCGGCATACAGGGGTATATCCGATTAACAATGGGGAAGATATCGTTGTTTATCCAGCTTAGCTTGAAAAGAAATTAATTTGCACAATATTCTCCATTTCTTCTGAAGAGACTTAATTGTAAGCTTAAAAAGAATCCGCAATAGAAAATAATTAATTTAAAAAAAGACGGTAAACGTCTGTGGCATCAAACAAAGCTGTTGTGAATCTGTCATGTTACTTGAAAAAGAAATATATGATAATTTTTATCAAAAAGCTTTTAAACATCATAAAAGAAAAAGAATAATGTATACACTTGTTCTGCATTGTTTACTAACAAAAGGTTTACTAAAACAACAACTGAATACAACAAAACAATAAAGCAAACACTTGGTAAAAAAGTTCAAAGAAACGAGGCNTATCTTGTATGTAAAATTAAACTAAAGGGACTGTAAACAATGATATCTTGTATGTAAAATTAAACTAAAGGGACTGTAAACAATGATATCTTGTATGTAAAATTAAACTAAAGGGACTGTAAACAATGATATCTTGTATGTAAAATTAAACTAAAGGGACTGTAAACAATGATATCTTGTATGTAAAATTAAACTAAAGGGACTGTAAACAATGATATCTTGTATGTAAAATTAAACTAAAGGGACTGTAAACAATGATATCTTGTATGTAAAATTAAACTAAAGGGACTGTAAACAATGATATCTTGTATGTAAAATTAAACTAAAGGGACTGTAAACAATGATATCTTGTATGTAAAATTAAACTAAAGGGACTGTAAACAATGATATCTTGTATGTAAAATTAAACTAAAGGGACTGTAATAATCAATATTAAGAAAGAAAAGAGTGATAACTTCATGATTTTTTCTCAGACAAAAGTTTAATGGTTATTGTTGTGAATTGATCATGCCCTCCTTTAAGATATGTGAAATATTCTAAAAATAAAGGGTTGGATGAATGAATGAATTATATTCTAATATGTCGTGGTTCAATGAAACTGATTTACCAGGTTTAATTATCTCCGGGTTGGGATAGAACTACGGAAGGTTTATTTACTCCAGGTACATGTTAACACTGGGGAGCGGATACTAATTATTAAGACTTGCAGTTTAGATTTACATTTATAATTATGAAGATGTTTGTTGATGACAGCATAATCAAATGAGTAATGGTGCGCCTAGACAATTTAGAACAAAGTTATTATAAATGATGTAGCCTTTCATTATTAACTATGGAACTTTTGTTTATGATAACATTAAAAAGTACGAAACTGATAAAGATTGTGACAGTAGATGCGTATTCAGGGGGGTGGGCTATGGGGACTAAGCCCTCCCTGGTCCAGTGAAATCTATTGATTTCAGGGGGTTTTCAGGCCCCAAAGGGTGCTGAGCCCCCTCCCGGGAAAGAAAAAAATGTAAGCCCCTCCTGGACAAATTCCTGAATACGCCCCTGAACATTAGGGATACATGTCTTGTCTGTTCGATCTGTATAATTTTTGATAAAATACAAGATTTTATATAAAGAGGTTTTAAGACGTAAGACTGTTATTTAGAAATTAATAATTAGATTTAGTTTAAACTGTAAATAAGATAAAAACATTAAGAAAAATGTATAAATGGAGAATAATAAAGAAGTTAGAAATAAAAGTAATAATTAGAGAGATGACTTGGGAAAGAAATGAGCGTAAGATTTAAAAAAAAATTTTAAATTGATTAGCTAAGATAAAAATGGATAAGGAAGGTTAACAAATTATAGATAAGGAAGGATACAAATGGATTAGCTAAGATAAAAATGGATAAGGAAGGTTAACAAATTTAAGATAATGAAGGTTAACAAATTAAAGATAATGAAGGATAAAAATAAATAAGGAAGGTAAACAAATTAAAGGTAAGGAAGGTTAACAAATTTAAGATAATGAAGGTTAACAAATTTAAGATAATGAAGGATAAAAATGGATATGGAAGGTTAACATATTTTAGATAAGGAAGGATACAAATGAATAAGAAAGGTAAACAAATTATAGATAAGGAAGGATACAAATAAGTTAAATAAAAAGTAAAAATAAAACCAAGAAAATCCGAAAGGAAAATTTGAAATTTTAAAAGACTGAAAAATTTCTAAAATATTTATTGAAATGAAAAAAGTAATGTAAAATTATGACTATAAGTACATACAAGATATGAGGCCTATTTATGAAAAAACAAAACAATTAAAATTAACAAAAAAGATATACATATAAGAGGGTTTTGGTCTTATAGAAAAGAAAAAAATATAGTTGGTTCCGTTTAAAATTGTATTCAATGTTTCTAGATTTAAGCCGGCGCTCAATTGAAACCGGATTTGGTGGATTTGAGACGCGGCTCAAATTCATAAAATTCGGATTCTGGTCGTGTAAGCCTAAGATACTTCAAACTTTGATTATTTGATCCAACAGAATAGATAGTTTAAACTATCTAAGGTCTACGACAATGGGTTACTAAGATATTTAGATGAAACATTCTCAGTTTGTGGCAAATACATAATTTCTTTATAGGGGAGATACAAAATTGTCAGACAAAATTCTAGACGTACTTTAAATTTTTTAATAGCGCTGGAAACAATTATCATTATTTTTGAAAATTAACAATTGATTTTGAGATAAAACAATACAAGTGTTTGTTTGAAAATAAACCAGACTAATTGTAGATTTAAATCCGCATCTTTAATGATATATGAATGAAAAATGATAAAAAAAAATCAATTCATTTAAAGAGCATTTAAGTCTCAGTTTTGCAGAAAATACACTTAACTATTATTCAAATTATTACCTTATTTTGTTCTATTTTTCTCAACTGAAAAGCATAGCACTAGAAGTATAACATATTGTCCTAAGCGCGGAGTATATTCCTGGCGTGCGCGCAATGTATAAAGGCTTGAAACCAACTGGGAGTATAAACCTTCCTTTACTTCAATCCTTCCCGTCAGGTCGGGGCGGTACCACAGGCAGTTCACAGGCAGCTTCAACCCGGGGGGACGGGTTTGCAACCCCCTCCCCCACCCCTGGGTCCCCCCGTTACCCCTTCCCTTTGGGTCTCCCCCCCACCTTCAGGGAATAAGAAAGGAGATCACAAAATGTGTAATACACATAAATAGTTTACGTCTGAGCGGTGTATACCCTATACAGGGCTTTAAATGGAGGATAAAGAACTAAACAAATTAGATGAAGTTAAAAATTATCATATATAGCCCAAATAATTTTCAAAATTGTAAAAAAATGAGTCTTTGCCACAAACTCAAATTTCGTAATCCTGTTATCTTTGCAACCTGATATGGATTTGATATTTCAAACTTAGCTTACTTTGTCTAACAAAATTCATAGTTTGAAATATACAAGGTCTAAGTCATGGCATAGGTTGCAAAGATAAAGGGATTAGAAAATTAGAGTTTGTGGCAAGGACTCCATTTCTGTTTAGGCAAGCTTTCTTTATTTTTATTTTATTTTGTATATTTTTCACATTTTCAAATTATTTCGCACATTTGTAAAACAGAATTGAAGGAACTCGAGCACAATAATTTTAATTAACATTTTACTTTATGAACTGTTCTACTTTAAAGCATTTTAAGCGTAATGACAATAATAACAAAACTTGTTGCTCTAGATAAGGGGATTTTTTGTCCTTTGCTGTTCAGAAAAGCTTTTTACGAATCCACAATTTCCTGATTAATTAATTAATTGCCTTCTTTAATTTTGTTCATTCACCTCTACATTTACCCTAATAGCAGATGAACTGTTTATCTGTTGTTATTGGACTGATTTTGCGCTCTCAGGGCACGATCAATTCTATTTTTTTTAAATGTGCGAAAACATTCATAAATCCTTAAATGTGAAAGGTAAGATTTAAGGTATATCGTCAATAGTTTGAATAAATCGTCAATAGTTTGAATAAATCGTCAATAGTTTGAATAAATCGTCCATAGTTTGAATAAATCGTCGATAGTTTGAATAAATCGTCAATAGTTTGAATAAATCGTCAATAGTTTGAATAAATCGTCAATAGTTTGAATAAATCGTCAATAGTTTGAATAAATCGTCAATAGTTTGAATAAATCGTCAATAGTTTGAATAAATCGTTATGAATAGTTTGAATAAATCGTCAATAGTTTTAATAAATCGTTATGAATAGTTTGAATAAATCGTCAATATTTTGAATAAATCGTCAATAGTTTGAATAAATCGTCAATGAACTTGTAAAACTTTCTCTAAAGATGCATGTAAAGAAATTGATTCTTTAGGTATTGGGAAAGTGGAAATGTGTAACTAAAAAAATAGTATTATCTGCAATCCATATTTTTCTTTTCCAAAATTTTCCACGCAAATATCTTTGTGCAGTTTTTAAAAGGAGCAAAGTTAAAAAGTAAAGAAGTTTCAAGACTTTCTGTACAGTGTAAACCATGCAAGAACATGGACATGAGATTTCAAAGATGAAAATCATTTATTGTTTAATTGATCAAAAACTTCATCTTACAAAACAAGTTGTTCTCCAAAATTGTTAGAAATATAAATTAAAAATCATGCCCTTATGAATACATTATTAGTATCCATGATAGTCTCAATTAATCTAACATTTTATTATTTATAGATTCATTCGTTTCACAAAATCGATGTTCCATCGTTATCATTTAATGCTTAAGCTATCTATCTGGTGAAACATTTAACAATGTCCATCATAACTTATCACTAATTATAGTTCTATGTCAATATAAGTATATTGTATTCTGTATTTTGTATATATTGTTTTGTATTGTGTATTTGAACACCAAAGACAATGTATAATAAGATGGTTAGTTATAAGAAATCGAAGAAAATATTCCGAATTTATTTTTCTTTAACAGCTTTCACTATCAACTTTTGTGAGAAAAAAAAATAGAAAATAAACTGTTTGATATTTTTTTGCTTATTATTAAGAATTTACAATTGGACGTCTTTGAGAAAACTATCTTTGGTCTGAAATAACAAGTAAATTGTAAACACGGTAATACGAGAACTAAAGCATTCAAATCTGAAAATTCACTGTTTACATATTTTTTGTCATTTTAAAGTGTAAAAATGTGCAAAATAATTGTTTACAACGTATTACCCCCCTTCCGGCCTTTCCAATTTGCAAAAAACGTGTTTTCGCATGATTGACCCCCCCCCGTACTTCAGTACTTTAAATGAGTCTATAGCTCACCCCGGACTAACCAGAGTGAGCAGCATTCGGGTTCTTCTATTTGAAATCAAACGTGTTTTGGTCTATATTTCTACAATTTTTTACCTTACGGATTTGTTAATTTTATACTTTTTCATTCAATTGTATATGCCGACAAAAAGTATTTAAGAAAAAATTATTCCAAATTGTGATCAAAAGTCACAGCTTTCTGAAGTATTGACTGAACCGTTAAACCCATGTGAGCTTTATGTGTGTAATCTTTAATGCTTCATATTCGACTACGGGAAATCCAATAGAAGAGCAAAAGCACGACATGCAAGGCAATATATATTAANCTGATTCTGTGTCAAGATTAAGATACAAGGAATTGTTTTGAACAGTACGTGTGCACTGTGCAGTGTTTTAGTTGCGTGATTGACTAGTTATCTATCTTTCAGGTCGTCTAAATGTCTAACTTTCAGTTTGTCTGGTTGTCTAAATTTCCGTTTGTCTAGTTGTCTAAATTTCTGTTTGTCTAGTTGTCTAATTATCTGTTTTTTATTGTCTAGTTGTCTGGTTGTCTGTGGTTCGATTGACTAGTATCTGATTGCCTGTTGTCCAATTTTCTGGTTTTTTAAGCTGTTTAGTTGTCTAGTTGTCTAGTTGTCTATTTGTGCAGTTGTATAGTTGTCTAGTTGTCTAGTTTTCTAGTTGTCTAGTTTTCTAGTTGTCTAGTTCTCTAGTTGTCTATTTGTCTAGTTGTGCAGTTGTCTAGCTGTCTAGTTGTCTATGTGTCTTGGTGTCTAGTTGTGCAGTTTTATAGTTGTCTAGTTGTGCAGTTGACTTGTTGCCTAGTTGTCTATTTGTCTAGTTGTCTAGTTGTCAAGTTGTCCGATCGTCTATTTGTCTATTTATTTTGTTGTCTAGTTGTCTAGTTTTTTAGTTGTTGTATTGTATAATTGTCCTGTTGTCTAATTGTCTAGTTGTCTGGTTGGTCTAATTGTCTGGTTGGTCTAATTGTCTGGTTGGTCTAATGGTCTAGTTGTCTAGTTGTCAAGGTGTCCGATCGTCTAGTTGTCTAGTTGTCTAGTTATTTGTTGTTTAGTTGTCTAGTTGTCTAGTTGTCTAGTTATCTATTTGTCTAGTTGTTATATTTTATAGTTGTCCTGTTGTCTAATTGTCTAATTGTTTGGATAGTCTAATTGTCTGGTTGGTCTAATTGTCTAGTTATCTAGTTGTCAAGTTGTCCGATCGTCTAGTTGTCTAGTTGTCTAGGTGTCTATTTTCTAGTTGTACAGTTGTCTAATTGTCTAGCTGTCTAGTTTTCTATGTGTCTATGTGTCTATGTGTCTATGTGTCTATGTGTCTATGTGTCTATGTGTCTATGTGTCTATGTATTTTGTTGTCTAGTTGTGCAGTTGTCTAGTTGTGCAGTTGTCTAGTTGTGCAGTTGTCTAGTTGTCTAGTTGTGCAGTTGACTAGTTGTCTAGTTGTCTAGTTGTCTTGTTGTCTAGTTGTCTAATTGTCTACTTTCTTTGGCATTTCCTTCAATGACCTGCGTAAACTCGCCAAAGCGTTCGGCCCAGAAGTTGGCCAATTATAACTAAATCTCTTATAACATATAAACATATTTTTTTCAGCCTTTAATTAAATTTGGGAAAATACTCTGTTAATCCTGTGAGAAAACGCATATTGCACTATTATATTCGGAAAATATAGTTTTGGGAAAATTACATTTGGGAAATTACATTTGGGAAAATACATTTTGGAACATTATATTAAGGAAATTACATCTGAAAAATTGCATTTTGGAAAATTACACTGGGGAAATAACATTTGGGAGATTACATTTGGGAAATTACATGTGGAAATTACAATTGGGAAAATACATTTGTAAATTACATTTGGGAAATTACATTTGGGAAATTACATTTGGGAAAATACAATTGGAAAAATTAAATTTGAGAAAACTGGTTTTAATAAGATTTAAATGATCAGCTGTTCCCACGGAGGCTTGTTTATACGAGGTTGCGTGAATATATAAATAAATATAAACAATTCTTAAACTTTATTCTTTAACCTTCCTCCAGCCTATGATGACATTTTAGAAGTGTAACATTGAAATGTTCATTGATGTGTTTAATTCTTTTTACACAATTGTTTACTGTTTCACTTTATTGACTGTAAAGAATTGAGGTCATCAATAATAAAATAAAAGAATAAATCATTTGAAAATATAGAGAATAAAATTAACAACTGTTGAACAATTTTTTTAAGTTAATTTGCCTGTATTTAAATTAGAAAACTAATATCTGTAAAATAATTTTAAAATTGCAATTATTTAATTCTGCCAGGTTGAAAAGATCAATTTACTTTATTGTGCTTAATTTCATGAATTATTATAATTTCTATGGAAAATGATGGAGACAATTAGGAAATCAATAAAGAAAAATGTTAAAAAGAGAGAAAGAAAACTACTTGAAAGGACTGAACCAGATTTTTTTTCAACCTAAACTCCAAAAAATATTTCGATTTTCTTATATAAATAATCTTATTTCTCTCCTCATTCCGATCGAAAGAAACTAGTCTTTTTGAGGCCTAATAAACATAAGCTCAAAAGGACTGTAAACGTATTTACATTTGAATTTTTATTTATAGATTGTCAACGGTACCCTTAAAACTTTGTTGGATCAAGATCAATCATTTTTCAATTTTTTTTTTTAAATTGATAATTTAACATTGCGTGGTTTCTCTGTAAAGTGACTAGCATGGAAACAATGGAGGAAATTGTTAGAATTATCCACTTGTCAAACTAGAAAACGAAAATAACTTCCACATTTCAAAGTTGCCAGATGATCAGAATTGGAAATTACCTCTCATTTATGCATAACTGCTAGATCTCAGATCAAACAATTTCTTCGTTAACGATTTTAACTATCATGAATTTAATGATATGATTTGTTTTTTATTTACTGGCTAACAAGTGATATTCTATATTCTATATTTACATATGTTCCTCGTTTAATTTATGTCTTTGTCTTGATTTATTGTACCATTTTTTGTGTACGAAATAAACTTTAACAATAATAATTTTTAAAGCAAATACGTGGTCACGTGTCTCTGTCTGTATCACGTGAGCAATATACTGCACTCTCATTGGTGGGAGTTCTTGTGACTTTATACGGACTTTTAAAAATATGTTCAATTATATTTATCAAAAATAAAAATTCAAATTATAAAATAATAATTGGAGAATACCTAAGTTGCAATTAGATTTCTCTGGGATATCTTCGTTTTCAGATTGGTTGCATATGATGAATATAATCTGTTTAAACCTCCTATTTCTATACAAAATTATATAAAATTTTCGTATAAAGGAATTGAGTCTTTGACGAAAACTAAAATTGTCTAGCCCCTTTATCTCAACAACCTGATACTGTAAAGATTTTATATTTCATACTTAGATTATTTGATCTCATAGCATTCATAGTTTGAAATGTCTAAGGTCTACCACCTTGGGTTGCATAGATATAGAGATTAGAAAATCTGAGTTTGTGGCAAAAATTAAATTCCTTTATCACAGATTTATATCAATTTCTCGAGACAGGAACATTAGATATAACTTTCATGGGTCGCGATCAAGAGCTAAAGTGATTAGCTTTCAGCCTATACCTCCTTTCATTTTCCTTTACAGTCCCTTTAACATAAAAACAAGAGTTCCTCTAATCCAAAAAATATATTTCTATAATAATTTAAAAAGATGAAAAGAGAACAAAGATTAGAAGAATGGAAAGAGGAAAATACAGATTAAAGAGCAAATCAGAGAAAATACAGATTAAAGAGCAAATCAGAGAAAATACAGATTAAAGAGCAAATCAGAGAAAATACAGATTAAAGAGCAAATCAGAGAATATATATTGATACTTGTATTGCAGATGAACATACATATAAACTTTAAGGAAGTGTTTGCAAACAGTGTGAAAAGGATTTAACTCCCTTTTTTATTTTCTATGAAGAGAATGAGATATCTGTCTCTCTCTCTACAGACTTCATCATCAAAGTAGATACACAGATAGAAACATCTAACTTATCCGCAATCATACTGCTGAAGAATGTCCAACATGAAACACAGTTTCCAGCAATAACTAATCTTAATAATCAATAGAACATGTTCTAGACTTATTTTAAAAAGATAACTTATTATTAATATTTCTACAAGTTTTGTTTAAATCAAGAAAGGAAAGTTAGGGATTTCTTACAAATACTTGAAATTTTGAAATGCTTCTGGTGATCGAGTTTGATATTTTAAACAAAATGAAAGGTTTTCTTTTTAAAATGTTGAGAAAAAAAAACAGAAAACGGAGCAATTCTGTAAAAAGACATGGAAGTTAGGACAAACTTTTTTTAAAATATATTTTAAAAATCTTTTATGCTATTGTAATAGCTCTGAGGGATTCTATCTCAAAAAGTGTTTTTCATGGTCTCAAAAGAGTTTTTATTGCAAAAAAAATTCACAGAAATAAAGTAATTGAGGCAAATAATTGGAAAAATTAAAGATAAAAGATAAATTTGGGGAAAATGAAGAAAAAAAAAACTGTGAAAGAATTTTAATTGAAGATATTCTAGATGATTTATTAAAATATTTCTAAAGTTTATTTCCTAAATCTTGAATTTAGCAATATTTTGATCAATTTTTTTCTGCTGAATCCATAGTTTTTTTTCCCACCTGTTGGCACTATAAATCATTTTTATGGGTCTCAGATCCCTCTTTCTACAATATATATACTGCCGCAGCTACCATACATATTCAAAAACAAATTCAAACCAAGGGGGGGGGGGTGGAGAGGGTGGTGGGGGGGGTAATCAAATATGAGGGAAAATGTTTGCAGTTTAAGAGGACAAAACCTTATTTATTGTGACACAACGGTGACTATGTATTTAGAAGCAGTGATTACGGAATAGAGGTTTTTAAGAGGGGGGGACGGGGCGCGGCAAGAGGGGGAAGAGTAGCTGCATGTATCGAGAAAGGGTGGGGTGTGGGGGGTTTGGAATGAGAGGAGTTGAGAGAAGGTGGGATTTTTTTTTTTTTGGGGGGGGGGATTTCCAAGGGAAGACATTTGAATTCTCTGCAAGAAGAAATGTAAAAGGAGAAAATATAGGGTATCGGATCCTAAAGAGGGGGTGGGGAGGCAACATCCGTAATTTCAAGTAAGAAGGGAAAATGATGAAAAAACAATGAAAAAGGTAAAATAATTTTAAAAGCATAGCTTAGTAATTTTAGAGAAAATGTAAACAGATGGTTTTCTATTTATTATTTAAGTAAATACGTGTAAACTCTAATGTCAAACTCTTTATTTTGTTTAAAATGGTTGTCGAAGGAGAGAGAGAGGGATAAATTTGGATCAAAATGTCATTTTGCTTTATAGCTTCCCCTCCTTCCCCCGTACCTACTCTATTCCACCATTTTTCTATATTTATCAATGCTTCCAATTCCTTCACTTCACACCTCTCCCTCCCTAAATTTACACCCCTAAATCCACACGTCATTCCTTTACTTCTCCTTCTTGTGCGTTAAGTATAATATTGAGGCGTTATGTAGTCGCTATGTCGTATCAGTAACTAAACCCCGGCCCTGCCTCAAGAAAATCAAATTTTATAAAAACACTAAATCTGCTCTAACCTGAACTGTAATGAAAATTACAATATGCTAACTGTGCACAAGTGGTAATATAATTCTAAAAGAAATAGTATTCATTATTTCGTATTAATGCAGGGTTACCCACAAAGGAAGAGACTGTAACGACGACTTGAAACTCATGCTATTGGACAACCCCCAAAAAAATTTAAAAAATAATCAATTTTGATCAACTCTTTGATCTCCTAAAGAACTTCAAGCAATTGTGCTTCTGTTTGAAGAAAACAGAACTAACTATGGCTATTTCTTTGCTATGTAAGAACTATATGAAAGAAAGGCAGAATAGTAGTTTCATGTCGTCATTAAAGGTTCATCTTTTATTAGTGACCCTAAATACCCACATGCACTAGAATCTCATTTGATGTACTGTCGATCCTGTTTTGCCTTTATAGTCTGAATGTGTACTGTACAACTTGCTGTAGCTGCTTAAAAGTCGTCCCGGTACTTGAATTGAACTGGAGTTTACAGTACATGAGCAGAATCAAGGTACTGATGCAAGGAAAGTTAATTGCAGTTGCGGACACTCTGCGTACATATTGGGCGGAATTTGTAAACAAGAATAGATGCATTCGTCTTCGTTTAGTATACGAGGAGGTTAAAACTATTAAATTTGATAATTTTGATAATTCACATAATTGTTTCCTATGACAAGAATATTTCATTGATTTTTTATATGAAAGATGGATCTCATGTCAGGCTTTGACATCCGTCTTGTGTTTACATTACCGCCCAAAGACTGCAGTACAAAAGATGCGTACACCTCTGTAATAACTTTCCTAGCATTATAATCTTGAGCAGAACAGGCTCTCAGAAGTATGGAGAGGTTGCGTGAATATTGTATTTAGAGTTTCTTACTTTGGGAATCTAGAGTTTTCATTCTCTGATTATTACTAAAAGTTGATTATGGTTTTTCTTTTTTTTTCAGGCCCCACAAAAATCTAAGAAGTTTTATATTAATCAAAGGGATTCGAAAATTTGAGTTTGTGGCAATTCCTTTATATGTATTGATGTATGCACACTTCTTCGTTAACGACCAACTGTATTGCTTCGTTTAGGATTATATCTGGCGTCAGAGTTAACACTTTGAACAACTTCACAAGAGCAAATTTAAAGAGAATGAAATTGTGCAGGCTTGTATGAGTGTCTTGAAATATATGATGCTCTTTAAGCTGCAAAGCGATTTTTTTTTCCTCTAGTTATGATGGAGTATTTGGATATCGAATTTTCTACTGAAGTTCTTGGGTTCCATAATAGAGAATTGATTTGTTTAATTTCCCCCCCCCCCTTCCCTATTATATAGTAAGTTCATATCATACACATTCGGTTCAGCTGTTTTGAGTCATAAAAGACGACACATAGACTGGACATGACAAAAATAAATAAATATAAAGATGTATATCTGTATTTATTTCAACTCCTATTCCATCTCCTATTTATAACACTTTAACAGTATACTCGGTCAGGGGGAATTTAGTAGGGGAATACAAGGAGGGGGAGTATAGGGGTTGCGGGATATTGAAAGGGTTGGGGTATATAAATATGGAAATTTATACTTTACTAATACATAATAAATTGTATAAATGTGCGAGAATTGATGTCTATTATAAATTCACTAATTTCCCACAAAATCAATTATAGTCAATCATTGACAACTGCACATTTCAAATATAAATGGTTTAGATGATAAACTCCATGGTTTAGATTATGAACTCCATGGTTTGGATGATAAACTCCATGGTTTAGATGTTAAACCTCATGGTTAAGATGCTAAAATCAATGGTTTATATGGTAAACTCCATGGTTTAGATGATAAACACCATGTTTCTATGGTAAACTCCATGGTTTAGATGATAAACCTCATTGATTTTGATGAAAAACTCCTTGATTTAGATGATAAACTCCATGGTTAAGATGATAAACTCCGTGGTTTAAATCATTAACTCAGAGGTTTAGATGATAAACTCCTTTGTTTCTATGGTAATCTCCATTTTTTAGATGATAAACTTCATGGTTCAGATGATAAACCTCATTGATTTTGATGATAACTCCATGGTTTAGATGATAAAATACATGGTTTGTATGACGAACTCAATGGTTTAGATGGTAAATAGCATGGTTTTTATGATGAACGCATATGGCTAAAAAACCATTGTTTAGATGATAAAATACATTGTCTATCTATATAATTCTATAAAATAAAGCTCCTTACTAATATAAATTTATTTGTATATATGTTCGCTATAGCTGACCAAACGGCTGGACCGAATTGGGCTGACATTTTTGAGGGAACTCTTGTGTACTTCGGGGATAACAAAGGTTAAAAAAATAGATATGTGTATTTTTAAAAATAGATTATTTTTTAAATTTGATTCTAAAATTTTCACGAGCAACGTTGGGCATTTCAGCTAGTAATCTCCATTTTTTAGACAATTATCTCTATGGATTAATATTAGATGATAAACTATATGGTTCAGATGATAAACTCCATAATTTAGATGATAAACTCCATGGTTTGGGTAATAAAATCCATAGTTTAGATGATAAACTCCAAGGTTTAGATGATAAACTCCAAGGTTTAGATGATGAACCATATGGATCAGATGATAAACTCCATAATTTATATGATAAACTCCATGGTTTGGGTGATAAAATCAATGGTTTTGATGATAAACTCCAAGGTTTAGATGATAAACTCCATAATTTAGATGATAAACTCCATGGTTTGGGTAATAAAATCCATAGTTTAGATGATAAACTCCAAGGTTTAAATGATAAACTCCAAGGTTTAGATGATGAACCATATGGATCAGATGATAAACTCCATAATTTAGATGATAAACTCCAAGGTTTAGATGATAAACTCCATGGTTTAGATGATAAACTCCAAGGTTTAGATGATAAACTCCATGGTTCAGATGATAAATCCAAGGTTTAGATGATAAACTCCATGGTTTAGATGATAAACTCCAAGGTTTAGATGATAAACTCCATGGTTCAGATGATAAACTTCAGAGCAAACTTCAAATCTAATAGGAAGGATGATTGCATGGATGAAAGAAAATTCAAAATTCTGCGAATCTGAATACCGGAAACGTGAGAGGTTTCGTGATTTCACATTGAAATATTTTGTTTACAATCTTCATGATAGAAAAAAAATCTGTTGAATATTTTCAAAATGTCTTTTTTACTTCGTTACTGATCGTATAACAATATTTTCCTCTGTATATAGTTTTTGTTGTAGAAAAGGGCAATGTTTATTGCGGAAGTCCAAAAAAAAGGATTTTTGTATGTTCGGAGAGAATTTTAACTAAATTTAGCCATCTTTTAAACTTTCTTACCTCTTAATAGATATAAAGTAGTAATCTCTGTTTGTTTGTATATGTCCGATCATAATCATGAACCACTGAACCGAATTGCAGAAAATTTTGATCGTGGAACTCGGTAGAACCACAGGAATGTTTTAAACTTGTTTAAAGATTGAGATTGAGAATTGCTTGGGTCGAGGTAAAGGTATGTTTCCCAGATTGTATTATATGAAAAATATTATGACGTTGAGATGTATAATTGCTGTAACTGTGTAAAAAAAAAATGTAAAAAAAAGTTTCCAATCTCATTTATTCAATCCAATCTGGAGGTTCAGTTCCCTCCAAATCTCCACCCCATTTTTTCTGAAACCATATTGCATGGACCCATTACAGTTCTTTGTACATAATTATGTTTGGTTATTATCATTTCAAACTCTAGACTCTCTAGACTCATATAGAGTTTTAATTAGCAGGGATAAATACTTAACCTTGAAACAAAACAAAAATAAATAGAAAAAAGGTTTTTTACATTTTTTGTTTTAAACTTATGTTGAAGCACTTATGATGAGTACGCGTTGTGAGGATGCACATTAAGAATGAGGGCGCACATGTGAGCGCACATCAATGACGTACATTGAGCACAATGTGTACATGCAAAATGAGGAAGTACATTAAGGACACAATATGAGGAGCACACTTAGGAAGCATATTGGGCCGGTACGCACAATAATGAGGACGCACTGAGGACACACATTGAGGACACTCAGTGGGGACGCACATTGAGGAATAATATTGATAACGCACATTATGCATCACAGTTATATATTATAGGATAAATACGTAAATAGACTTACTCTTAATTATTCTCTTTTTTCCATCAGTATTCTGTATATGTATATTATAGTGTAAATAACAAAAGAACATTATTTAAACANATTTCCACAGTGGGACTTTACAGACCTTGATTTCCACAGTGGGACTTTACAGACCTTGATTTCCACAGTGGGACTTTACAGACCTTGATTTCCACAGTGGGACTTTACAGACCTTGATTTCCACTTTTGAATTTTACGCAGAAATAACAATTGATCTCAATATGAACAATACAAGAGTTCCAATATTATAGTATATTTTCAGAAAAATAGTTCTTAATGGTTATTTCTGTTTTATACCTTCTTCAATATTCATCTTTCAATATCAAGCATCGGCCCCTAGAACCAACCTTTGTTGTGGAGTAGTGGGAGTTGGATGGGGGTTAGGTTAGGTTAGGTTAGGTAAAGTTAATTGGGATAGTGGGAGTTGGATGGGGTTTAGGTTAGGTTAGGTTAAGTTAGGTAATGGGAGTTAGATGGGGGTTAGGTTAGGTTAGGTTAGGTTTAGTGGGGTAGTGGGTGTTGGATGTAGGTTAGGTTAGGTTAGGTTTAGTGGGGGTAGTGGGAGTTGGATGGGGGTTAGGTTAGGTTAGGTTAAGTGGGAAAGTGGGAGTTGGATGTGGGTTTAGACCAGGGAGTCCCTGGTTTAGACATAGTTGTAAGAAGTAAAAAGACGCAGGGAATAAAACTACTCGATATTTTCTAAACAACTACTCAGAAATTATGTCGGAAACTCTTTAGATCGGTTTCCTCTAGGTCAGTTTCTGAAGCATCGCAAATTGTCAAGTTTTAATTTTTCTTTATATTTTACTTTAATAAAACTTTTTTTTTGTCTCTTTTGATTCTTTTTGTTTCTTTTCTATCCCCTGTCTGTGTATATATAAGTATAAATATATATAAAATATATTATATATAACCTTTCTCCCCTTCAGCCAATACATGATATATCTTCACCCCCTCGTCTACAAATACATATAGATTTATTAAACCAGAATTTATTCAAATTTTAAAATTATATTCTACCCTGGCTTAAAGGGACTGTTCTTGAAATTTAAAGGGAATCTTCAATTCCAGATTCACAACAGAACCAATTGTAATCCTTTATCAAGGTAAAAACAAAGATATCTCCATCATTTATTCGAGATCAGACAAATCTTTCAGGGTACTTTGTAAATTGGACATGCCATGATTTCACTCTAGAAATAATCGGTCACTTTAAAGGGAGTGTTCACCGTAAGCCTATACCCCCTTTCATTTTTCGCGAACACTTTAAATTACGACTGCAATCTTTCAAAACAGGAACGCACTCTGAGACCAAAAGACCAAAAAGTCACGTTTTATCCGTGTTATGTCTGTCCAAATTTGATCTGTAATGATTGGATATCTATGCTCTAGGCCAAAAACAATGTATCCTAAAAAGTTTTTTTTAAAGTATAAAAAATAATGATTAAAAGGACTGTAGTGTAGTATGGTGTAACTTCAAATGACCCTCCATTTCAAAACTGACATGTCCGATTCACAATAGTAGCCACAGAAGTCTTTTCTGATCTGTCTTTCTCTTTCAAAAATCATTATTTTCTCTATTTCTTTGTTGCTTCTTTTTAAAACTGTCTTTGTGAATTTGTGCTACAAACACCATGGAGGAAACTATTAGAATTAATCACTTTTCAAAACAATGATATTTTCCATATTTTTATCAAATTAAGTTTTGAATCGGGCATGACAATTTTTGAATTTATTGAATGTCAAATAGACACTCAAAAACAGGAGAATCACGTATGAATAATTTGCGAGTGAAATATTTGTTTTATTCTTGTATTGTATGCTCCCATATCCCTAGGGACATATCTAAAAATAAAGAATCACCAAAAATCAAAAATTTACGCAGATTTTATTCAAAAATTGCTTCAAACTTAAATATTTTCAGCTAGATATTTTAGACATTTTTTACAAGTTTGCAATATTCAAAAACAATTTTAAATAAAAAGCTAAAATTATTTTATAACTTTGATATCGTCTTCAATGTAATTGTAAATTTATTATGTATTCGTTTTAAGCAATTTATCAATTTTGGTTTTATAAACAAATCAGTTGTTGTAATTTCAAAATCTTTTAATAAAAAGCTAAAATGTTTCCAACTTTGATATTGTCTCCAGTAAAATGTTTAACTTATTCTGTATTCTTTTATATAAATTTATTAATTTTGGAAATTTAAAGTTTCCTCCTACTCCCCATCTTTTCTCAGTGAAGCCTGGTATTGAAATCTTTTCTTAATATGACAATAGAATTTAGGAACTTGGCTAAACTTTAGCAAAATAAATTAGTTTTCTCCTGTAGGATATTGTACATATATACCAGAGACAACAGTATAATTCAATTAAAAACCAGTCAAATTTTCAAAATACACAATATCATCGATTTTATTCTAGAGTCATTTTTTCTCTTTTAGTTATCATTTTTATCACTCTTGTTACATTCTGAGGGACGTTTTCATAATTTGAATATAGGTATATAGAAGACGACATTATTCATTTTCTGGTTACCACTGCTTACAGATCATATTTCCAGAGTTAAAACTAATAAATTCATAAATGAAAACCTAAACTTCACCTCGTAACTTACTTTCCCGAGACTAAACCTTTAAAATTTCTAAATAGGATCATTATCATTACTGTGTTTTTTTATTTAATCAACTCACCCCCCCACCCCCCACCCTGAGCCTGTCATGAATTTTAAAAATTTGATTAAAATTTGGGATTACAAAAACATTGTTTTTGTTTTTATCGTCGGCTTTGCGCTTGCACTGCTAAAGGGACTGTAGACGGAATTTTAAGTTACCCGTCATTTACAGGGTGGCATGTTCAATTCCCAAAAAAAAACAATGAGGAAGATATCGTCGTCATTCTATCTTGAAAAGTGACAATTTTCTTATTTTTATTTACTTCGTAAATCCAAAAATCACTATAACAGAGAAACCAAATTTAGCTAGGAAAACATTGATTTTTCACTCATCCATTATCCGGCGATGTTAATCGGATAATTGAGGATCTTTTGAAAATAGTTCTACAGTCCCTTTAATAAGGTCTAGAAAGCTGTAGAAAACCATATTTAAGGCTCCTGACTTAAATATGTAAATGAGCAAGACTTAAAAATGGCTTCACCAGTATTTGGTCAGAAAAACTCTGTATGACAGACGGGCAGGAGGGGTGGGGAGGGGG
>NW_019396298.1:204260-259266 GCF_000591075.1 Eurytemora carolleeae | reverse complement strand
TTCCTCCCCTACCGACCAACTTGAATCCCCCCCCCTCCATCGACCAATTTCTATCGGTAAAACGGTGATTAATTAAAATGTGGATCATGCGTGTTCTGACGGTATTGTTTAAACCTCTATAAAAAGCGCGTGCTAAACTTATAAAAAGCTCGTGTGCGCCTTCAGCAGGCAAAAAGTCCCGTGCCATGGCGCGCTTGAAAAAAAACGTGATCGGAAACCTTAAAATCAACCGAAAATTATTTTGTTCTTACTTTGGAGCACAATTTCAGCCAGTAAACGTCGCCCCCCCCCCCATGATTGAGTGTGGTAGCGAAGGGGGGATAAGGGGGGGAAGAAGGGGCAGATTGTTACGACTGATTAAACCATTTAATTCCCGGATTTGACTGATTTGCATAAACATACAGAATTACTACTGTCTTCAGTAGTTAAAGAAAGGAACTGTAAGGAGCTAGGACAAAAGATTTTCACTAAAATATATACATACATAATCTATTTATAAATTTAGCTTGTCTGGGTGTCTGTTTTTTTGTATCCAATAAACGTCAAAACGGCTGAACAGATCTGGCCCAAATTTTGTGTGGGACCTCACGTGATCACAGGGAAGGTTTAACAATTTGTGTTAAAAGTGTTTGTTTTTTTTGTAAAATTTTGAAATCTAAAAAATCTTGAAAAATCAGCAAAAAAAATTTTTGTTTTTGTTTTATACTGTACAACGAGAAGATGCTCACAGATTATAAAGCCACAATTAAAAGTTGAAAAAGAAGATATGCGCGAAGCTCCCTAAAAGCCTAGTATAATAATAATTCTATATAGATATTAGAAAAGACTTTTTTACAAATAATAAGAAAACTTAAATAAAAAGGTGAATATTTTTTCTTCATTTAAAAGATTTTAAACTCTTTTCCTTTCCACCTGATTATCTATCCCCTCTACCCCCTCTCTTCGTTTACTCTCTCTACCCTCTCTACCACCCAATTTAGTCTCCCCTTGTTATGTTGGGAAAGGAACTAAATGATTTGCGAAAATTTCCCATCACCTTGATTACATGTATATATATCCGTGATGGCTCCCTCAATATCTAGGATAATAAACAACAACGGTGTCTCTTAGAATCAACCTAAACAAATAACAGAAAAAAAACTTGTAAGAAAAGTCTTTAAAATAAATAAATAACAAATAAATATATGTAATTCAGCAACAACATAATAACAAATCTATGATAGATTAGAATAAATGCAGGAATTAAATGAAGGAAACATTTATGTTTAAAAGTCCAAAATCTACTGAAGTTTTCTAAAATAAATAAATCATGAAAAAAGAGAGTGCTTTATTTGATTTATTTATTAAACCCGCATAGATTGAAAGAGTCACTCTGGCATAAAAACAAGCACTGGACCAAGGAACTATTTACAGAACGCCCAACTCGGATATACGCAAATTGTGTACTGTTCACTGTGGGAGGAATGTAAACAAACCCAGTGCCCCCACAGAAGCTGAAGGGAAAGGACTATAACTCTGATGTGATATTACAGTCCAACAAAAAACAAGTTAATATATCAAGTTAGAGCGAATGCTTATACGATTTTTGGATTTTTGGTCAATATGGAAAATACAATAGCATTATATTCTTATTCCACCCCTTGGGCTCTTTTCCCTCAAAAATGATGCGTTGCCCCTAAATTTTTTGTTTTGATCTCCTCCCATGCACTGCAGTTCACAGATTTGACGCATCAGATATGGTGGTTCCTGGTCTATATATTTCTTGCACTGGACCAAGGTTATAATGTAAGAAAAGTTAATTTCAGTTGCGTATACTCTGCACACATATTGAAACCAGTTCTCTCTGGGTGAAATTTGTAAACAAAAATAGATGCATCAGTGTTTGTTTAGTATCCGAGGAGGTTAAAAGCATTAAATTTTGATAATTTTGATAATTTACATAAGAGTTTCCTATGACCAGAATATTTCATTGATTTTTATGTAAAAGAGGGATCCCATGTCAGGCTGAGACATCAGTCTTGCGTTTACATTACCCAGACATACTAACTAGGTGCCCCTGTATCTACCTGACATATAAACAAGGTGCCCCTGTATCTACCTGACATATAAACCAGGTGTCCGTGTATCTACCTGACATATAAACTAGGTGCCCCTGTATCTACCTGACATATAAACTAGGTGCCCCTGTATCTACCTGACATATAAACTAGGTGCCCTGTATCTACCTGACATATAAACTAGGTGCCCTGTATCTACCTGACATATAAACTGGGTGCCCCTGTATCTACCTGACATATAAACTAGGTGCCCCTGTATCTACCTGACATTAGGAATAAATATATCCATAGATCTGAATAAGATGGAGATCAAACTTTGATTCTGAGATTGTCAAAATATAAGTTGTGGCTTCTAAACATGTAGTTATCTATTTTTAATATCAGGGGCATAGTCAAGCCCACTGGGTTTGATTTTTTGCTTTGGGGCCTGAAAACCCCCTGAAATCCATAGATTTCCTTGGTCCATGGGGGGCTTAGCCCCATATCCCCCTCCATTCCTGACTACACCTTTGTCTAATATATCTAAAGAGCTTTTAGTATTGTTTAGTATTCATATATATAAAGTAGTAATCTCTGTGTGTGTTTGTTTGTATGTTCGATCATAACTCAGGAATCCATTTTCCGATTTGCATCAAATTTTGATGCAAAGATCCATGAGAACATTCTAAGCTTGGTTTTAAAATATTTTAAATTGAGTAGGTTGCATTTTAAGTGAAAGTTTAGTTTCCTAGCAAAGCTAGTTCAAAATAAACTGATTTATTTATTTTTGAGTATACTATATATTTTAACAGAGTATTAGACACTACATTTTTCCACATCCTGCAACTATACATAAATCTACTAAGGTACTTGTTATCTAAAATCCCTTTTTCTTATTGCGAATGTGAGTCTACCTCTCTACGTGTGTATTTAAACCTTCCCCCAAATATTTATTGTATTTTAAACGGCAATTTCCATTCCCGTCTTGCTTGGTATCGGAGGCATTTTGGTCTTTAACTCGGGATAAATGGCGGAGACTGCTTTTTAGGAATATAGGGATACAGAATACCAATAACTAGAAATATACTTTACTCTTTATTTCAAGAAAGGTTTTAGAATTTTGTTTTAAATTGTAAACGAGAGAAACGTGCTGTAGTTTCTATGTAGTTTCCGGCATTAGGTTCCAGGTTCCAGGAAAGGTTTCACGTTCCGGGTTCCAGAGTCAAGGTTCTATGTTTCTGGTTCTAGGTTACAGGTTCTAATTTCTAAGTTCTAGGTTACAGGTTCTAACTACTAGGATCTAGGTTCCAGGTTTTCTAGGTCCTTGGTTCTACGTTCTCGGTTCCCCGTTCACGGTTCCAGGTTCCAGCCAAGTTTTAAGCTCTAAGTTCTAAGTTCTAACTTCTAGGTTTCAGGTTTTATATTTGAGGCATTATGTTCCAGGTTTCAGCTTCTAGCTTCTATTTTCCTAGTTACAGGTTAAAATTCCAGGTTCAAGGTTCTAGAGTATATGTTCCGGCTCCGGGTACTAGGTTTTACACATTGGATTCCAGGTTCCGTGGGTGTAAAAATCCAGGTTTCAGGTTCAATTGATTCTAGGTTCCATGCTCCTGGTTCAAGTTCTAGGTTCCATGTTCCAGGTTCCAGATTCTAGGTTACAGGTTCAGGATTCAAGATTCTAGGTTCCAGGTTCAAGATTCCAGATTCTAGGTTATAAGTTCCAGGTTACAGGTTCTTGGTCTTATGTTCCAGATTCAAGATTCTAAGTTCAAAGTTTCAGATTCAAGGTTCCAGCTTCATGATTCAAGATTCAAGGTTACAGGTTCTTGGTTTTATGTTTCAGATTCAAGTTTCAAGGTTCCAGGTTCCAGATTCCAGGTTCCAGGTTCCAAGGTTCAGATTCTAGGTTCCAGATTCCATATTCCAGATTCTATGCTCTAGGTTTTGTAGCTGAATAATTTAAAATGTGTGGATTGATTAGAAACTGAAAGAATCTGAGATGAAAAGAATATTTTTCCAAGAAACAAAGACAAGGAAGAGATGTTTCTCAGCAAACTCATTCCTTACCTAAATTATTATTTTCAATATCTATCTTTCTATCATATACAATCAACATTCTACATTTTACATTTTACATTTTTCTTTCTACATTCTACATTCTACATTCTACATTCTACATTCTACATTCTACATTCTACAACCTACATTCTACATTCTACATTTTACATTCTACATTCTACAGTCTACAGTCTACATTCTAAATTCTACATTCTACATTCTACATTCTACATTCTACATTCTACATTATACATTCTACATTCTACATTCTACATTCTACATTCTACATTCTACATTCTACATTCTACATTCTACATTCTACATTCTACATTCTACATTCTATATTCTACAGTCTACAGTCTACATTCTACATTTCTCTAGTTTTTTTTATATCTAATTTCTACAGTCTGTATATGTATATATACATATATACTTTTCTTGTCTATCTGTCTGTTTGTTTGTATCCAATAAACGTCAAAACGGCCGAACCGATCTGGCCCACATTTTGTGTGGGACCTCACGTGATCCCAGGGAAGAAATATGATTGATCAAATTTCAAAAATTTCAAAAACTTTTTTTTATATTGTACAAAGAGAAGATGCTCACAGATAAAGCCACAATTAAAAGTTGAAAAAGAAGATAGGCGCGAAGCGCCCTAAAAGCATAGTATATATATATTTATATATATGTAGCAAATACCTACTCCATAACAATTTACTTGAGACGTATCAATCCAGCTTTACTCGTTACCAAGATCAACCAGGATTAACTTCTTAGATTCCATAGGCCATATGATGTGAGCTAATGATGTTAATTATTCAATTGAAACGCAATTTCAATGAATAATCTCATTATGTCTCAGTTTAAAACATTAAAACATTTATGACGTACAATGTTTACCCGTCTTTTGCTCCAACTGCAAAATCAAAAACTAATGAATTGAGGCCTACTGATGAGCCCTAATCGGACGAAGTCAATTGATATATATTATATATACTACATTCTACATTTTAGATATATCTACACATACTACAATCTACATTCTACATAATATATCTACACTACAATCTACATTCTACATAATATATCTACACTACAATCTACATTCTACATGTATAAATGCATTTTACTTTCAACATTCTACATCAATTTCATAATATGTATATTTACAAATCTAAAGTTTAAAATTTTAAGATGAAAAAATGACATTTAAATGGTAAGAACAGGAAGAAAAAGATTGCAACTGAAAAAGTTTCCTGTGGAGTCCATTTTTTTTATATTTTTCTTGTTTTTTTTTACCTTATTTTTCGTTGCTGCACCTAATTTTAATCTTTCTTCTCTTTTTTTTTCCATTTTCAGATTGAAACTATTCAAATCTTGGCAGGAGCTCCCTTTATGTAATAAAATCATTTGTATTTGTATAAGAAGTTTTGAATATTTGGATTCGGTGTCGATATTTATTTATTGAATCTTCCTGGCGTCCAGTTTTACATTTTTATAAGGAATAAATTTACATTTGTGTAGAATACAGGAGTAGGATATATTCAATGGTGTAAATAAACTAGAAATATATTGCTTGGAATGTTTGGCTTTATTGGAGAATATAAGAGGGGGGGGGTAGAATAGAAAGGGGAAAATGCAAATAGGAGGAGGGAAAGAGAAAATATATGGGGAGGGGTTTGTAGATTTTTTTATGCTTATTTGATGAATGCACTTCATTTTTTATATCCCATGGTTTTACCATGCAAGCTTATTTTTGTGACAGTTTTAGATCTTTAACTTTTATGGTGTAAATGTGTGAATTTTAGGTAAGTAGTCTGGAATAGGCAGTCGACTTTTAAACTCAAGTTATGGCTTTAAATTGTTTAATGAACATGAGACACAGCAATTGTGCAGTGTAAACAGACCAATTTCACTTAATAAGTGATTTAATAACTTACTAGTAAAGCGTTTTGCCTTCGAAATACATGAAATGTACTTCAGAATTACTATAATTTCGTCTTACTATTCCACAATTTTATGGTTATCACTGTAAGTAGTTAAGTTATTAAAACATTAATTGGCTATTTTTTTATTTTATTATATATATATATATATTACCTAAAGCCGGCCCTTCAGCTAGTTATACAAAAAACACATTGTGTGATTTTTAGAACGCACTTATTTAACGTATTTAATTGTATTTAACCCTTAATTCATAATAAGGACGCACATCGAAGACGAATTTTGAGGACACACAATGAAGACGCACATTGAGGACGCACATTGAGAACGTATATTGAGGACGAACAGTGAGGACGCACATTGTGGACGCATTAAGGACACACAATGAAGACGAATATTTAGGACACAAAATGAAGACGAATATTGAGGACACAAAATGGAGACGAATATTAAAAATACATATAGATGAAGCACATTGAGGACGAATTTTTTAGGACAAAACGTATCGACGCACTTTTAAGGACGCACATTTGGACACTCATTTAGGTTGCACATTTAAGACTCATATTGAGGACATATATTGGGGACACAAATTAAGGACACACTAATCAGGACGCAAGTAGGACGCACATAAGTGTGACATAAATAGGACATGGATCTCAGCTTTATGATTGTTATATCTCTTGTGTTATATTCAGCCCTGAATACCTAATCCATTAGATTGAATAAACTCCTCTAAAAAGGATTAAAGAAGAAGAATAAAAGTTTGCTGAAGTTCTAATTATAAAAACAAAGGATTAGGGGAGACTTGACACAATGTACAACATCTTTAAGATTACTCTCAACAAACTAATTTAAAATAAAATAAACATCAAATCCATTTTCTGAATTAATTCACGAATAATTTTGTTTTTAACAGTAAAGATTGGGTTTTGATAAAAAGAAGATTTTGTTTATGTAAAGGGACTTGTGATGAAATTCAGATTGACCATCCTGGCTGATTGACAATGGTACCCTTGAAACATTCATCTGGTCACAATAATGTCAGATATCTAATTAGAGCATAGGTTTATTTCTGTAAACCGAAATATTTTTTTAAAATGCGCTCAGTTTCAGGGGCGAATACAGGATTTAAGTAAAAGGGGGTTCTAGATTTATTTCGAAATAAGAAAGCCAGATTTATTAACAAAAAGACACGCCGCAGGAGAAATTTTGTTTTCCTGTTTTGCACTATGGTTTTCTTTCCCTTAAGTGGAATTGAGGAGCTATTTTGAAATCTAAAGAGGGGGATATGCCCTCCTTTGAATATGTCAGAGGGGTGCGAAGGACCTTCCCCCCTCCCTAAATCCTTTTAAAGAAACTGAAAACGTAATTTAAAGTTACCCTCTAACTGAAGCGGCGGGTGCGATTTACGACGGTACCTTGAACACCTTTGTCTCTTCATGTCAACTATAAAATAGAGATGCGTGTTATACTTAAAAAAGAAACAGATTATTTTAATTAAATAATTCTTATAAAAGTGACAGTCGCATTTCTTACTTTTAAAACAACATAATTGGTTTTCATACATTTTGATCAGATTTAGGTTTTAAAGGGAAACGTTGCAAATCAGGGAAGTCCCTCTTTAACTGAAGGGTCACTTAACATTCTGACATCAGATTCCCTCCCCATAGTCCCATAATTCTCGCATCTATTTATTCGATCTAAACATGCTAAAGATTGCGGGATTTAGAAACCTTTTTTGCCGGTGTTAATCCCGGAACCGAGACTCGGGCTTAAAAATGCAAATATCCCTCTCCCCACCCCGCGGGAAAAAGTCGGCCCCTCCCTCGGTATTGTATACAAACAATGCAGCAAAAAATTAACAAAAGGTGTGATTCGCGCATTATCTCGTTTAAGTTTTACTGTTAATAAATTAGTTCATTTGATTGTACTCAGAAACTTTGCTCCAAAAGCAGTTAATACTTTTGGACAGGTTTTATTTCTTTTTAATTTTTAAACTTAGTCTTTAAAATCTCTAAAAACGATATATCATGCAGCCCTCCAATTATATTATAAAGATTCACAACACCTTAAACGATATATCATGTAGCCCTCCAATTATATTATAAAGATTCACAACACCTTAAACGATATATCATGTAGCCCTCCAATTATATTATAAAGATTCACAACACCTTAAAACTTTTCTCAAACCACGGAAGAATGAGATATACTATTTTTTTTTAGTGAAAATCAATCATTTTCTATTGTGTTAAATGTTTAAAGAATTAGTCTCTGTTTGTCTTCCCGTTTGTATGTCTGATCAAAGATCATGAACCCCTTGATTTGTTTGCCAAAAATGTGTAATAAGCAAACACGGTAGAACCACTGGAATGTTCTTAACTTGGTTTAAAAATTCTAAGTTGAGAAACTTGACTTAAACTAAGAAAATGTTTATTTCCAGACAAAGCTGGGTTCCCAAGCTAGCACATGAATAAGGTACAATGCTGTAAGCTCTAAGCATCAATATATTGGATAAATCACTTTAATCTGAGTCAAATGTTATTTTATGTAATGTTTGCAAACTATTCAAAAGTATTTAAAAGTATTACTTAAATTTTGCCAGTTAAATATGAGTCGGTAGCAAATGCAAATTAACCTTAACCAAAAACAAGGGGAATAACTTCCCCAGGGGTCAAGTGAGTCGACCGGCTGTAAACTTCCCCAGGGGTCAAGTGAGTCGACCAGCCGTAAACTTCCTCAGGGGTCAAGTGAGTTGCCACAATAAAATTGTTCTCATCAGTTCTTATATTCGTACACAGACAAAGAACACAGGCGCAAAAGAACAATTGTGTTTATAGCTGAATATATTAAAAAAGAATTACAAAATACACAGTGTTACCCACAAAGGATGAGACTTCAAAGACGACAGTGAATTCATACTATCTTTGTCTTTATACAGTCATGATTCCCTGCAAATGTAACCTTGTTTCTCTCTTTGCAAAATCAAAAATAAACCATTAAAATGGTATGGTGGTAGGCGACTGTATCAAAATAATAAAGACAACTTTTGATTTCAGTTTTGATTTATATTAAGCTTTTTAACAGCACAAATACACAAAAACATTGAAACAAAGAGGAGTTGTCAATTTAACAATCTTCTTTTTATTACTTTTAAACTTGTATATAGTTCGTAAAAAGCTTGTACACAATTAAAACTTAAATTAAAAAAGTAGTCTTCTTGTACACAATAAAAAGTTAAATAAAATGTCGTCTTCTTTATATTGAACTGGTATATAGTTCGAAAAAATGTCGTCTTCTTTATATTGAACTGGTATATAGTCTGAAAAAATGTCGTCTTCTTTATATTGAACTGGTATATAGTTCGAAAAAATGTCGTCTTCTTTATATTGAACTGGTATATAGTTCGAAAAAATGTCGTCTCTTTATATTGAACTGGTATATACTATATAGTTCGAAAAAACCTTGTACATAATTAAATCTTAAATAATAAAGTCGTCTTTTTTATATTGCTATAATCGCCTGCCAACGTATGTTTTAGACAGAAGACCTAATTTGAACTTGTTATTGTCATATTTTAATAGTTATCGGTTTTCTTTGCAGTCTCATCTTTTGTGGATAACCCTGTATATTACGCAATATTTATATGATATCAGTTGAAAATATTTTGATATTTTTTGTTCTTCTTTTTCTTCTTGTTTACATCTTTCAATCATATTTCGGCTAATTTTCAGAAAAACGAAAAGATTTTTTTGGATAACTGCACCCCTTACCCCTTCTACAAAATGGAGAGGAATCTTCCACAGCAGAACAGGGTGTTAAGGATGGTGGATACACAAGCACAAATAAGCTAATAAAGTTTCAGTTTTTTTTTTAAAGAGTTCCATATATAATCATTTAATTAAAAAAACTAAATATCTGCAACATTCCATTATCAGAAAGTGAAGAATACGACATTTGATGAATTCTTTCGATGTATTCGTTATTAAAGGTTTCACTGTATGTTAAGTTAAATTAAATTTTAGCACAAATACGAATCAAGTACTAAAAATTATGTGACTTTTATAAAGAATAGTAACTAACTGACACTAGAATTATCAGACAAACAGACAATGAATGAGAATGAATACCAGACAAAGCAATCTAAAATCTTAATTAAAACTTTTACAAATCTTTTAATCTACCTAGAGAATAATCCGCCAAACAAAACTCTAGAAAATGTTTCAGATTTTCAAGTATTTAAAACACTATTTTTATTAATAAAGAAGTATTACAAAGATATTTTTCTTCCTTTAGGGGGAACTAAAAGGTTCAGAGCAAATGCTTAATGATACATAGCTATTTTTCGTAAATTACGATTCTAACTTTTTTCCCGATAAAAGACGACCCACTAAACTTAGAATCTCAAACCCAAACTAAAACATACTCGTGACTCTTCCGAGTTCCCCTATCAAAATTGGAGGCAAATCGGTCCAGGGGTTCCTGAGCTATGATTGGACAAACAAACAAACAGACATGAGACAAACAGAGATTACAACTTTATGTATAGATTACTCTTTGAAAACCTCTAAACTTTTTAAACATCACTTCAATTGAAATAAAAAAGTAGATTTTGGACATTTTTCAGTTTTTTGTGTCGCAAGGCCCAGTGGGTGCAAAAAAGTTGAGTCATTATCTTTCTGATATGGTTTGCATTTATGTTTTATAAAAAAGGATCCTTTAAAAATATATTCGTCAATATTTTTTTTAAATCTTACATTTTTTATTTACATTTGACAAATTTGTTTATTTACATCATTTGCTAAAAAAAAATTTGCCTTTTTAAATTGTTTTCTAAATAAACCCTGATCCGATTAATTCATGGTCTTTATAAATCATTTTTAAAGGGACCGTTCACTTATTTGGGTAATTTTGGGGTACACTAAATAGCTCATAAGCTATTGATTAGTAAAATGCTGAAAAGAACGCGGCAAGAAAAATTAAAGGTTGCGCGCATACGGGAACGGGATTGTAAATTATAAATGGGTAGTTGACAATACATTAGGCAACTGATTGAGGGGTGTCATCATCCGAGGGGGTAGGGGGGGTTGATTCTAGGATTTTCGACCTTTCTGGCAATAACAGATATTGGTTGGAGAACTGACAGAAGCTTTGTATGTGTGGAGAGAATCGACTAGAGAGTTGGGTTCTCCCATCCCGCTCCGAAACTTTTAAAAATAAACTATTTCGGATTACTCACAAATGCATCATTGCATGTAAGATGTATATTTTATTTACATCGAATGTGTAGTTAAATCTACGAACCGAAACTGCGTAATTGTTAATTGATTGTCGTAGAGAACGTCGTCTTTGTATATACATTTTACACGTTTTAATACAAAAAACGTAAATTTATTAAATATCAAAAGTTTTCATATTTTAGTATATACTAGCGAATACATAACGGCATTCAAATATGATAAATTTTTTTGGGTCCCTTTTTCTACTATATTAGACATATAGTATAAAAAGGGACCGTCCCTTTGCGCTCGAATTCTGAACAAAAATCGGCTTTTTGTTCGGCCCCAGAAAAGAAAGACTAATACCAATTAGCTAATAGGCTATTTAGTTTACCATAAAATCACCCAAATAAGTGAACGGTCCATTTAAATCTCATGTATAACTTATAAGTCTCATTAATGAAACTAATTTTCAACAGAAAACTTATTTTTCTGTTTCCTAGGAAATATTTTGAGATTAATTAAGAAATTGTAAACAGAGTTTTCTAGAAAAATACAAAAAATGTAACTTTTTTGAGATGTACTTTTACGCATTTTTCCTCTCCTCCCCCTCTCCCACTCCTCGCTGCGAAATTCCGTTGCTTTTAAATAATTCACATTTATAATTTCTATGATTGATCGTAATAAAAAATAAACAAATAAAGATTTTATTGCCAATCTATATTTTGCTTGTCTGGGTGTCTGTCTGTTTGTTTGTATCCAATGAATGTCAACTAAATTCGATTTTCATTAAATTCTAAAATCCGCGAAATTTTTTAATGAAATCCGCGAATTTTTTTGTCTGTTTTACAATGTAAACAAACAAAGAGAAAATGTTTCACAATTGAAATAGAAAATGGGCGCAAAGTGCCCTAAAAGCCTAGTTGATATAAAAAAACAGAATTATTCTGTAGTGGATATTTATAATTCTATTTTTCCACATAAGTAAATCTATAACAAGAAAAAGTGATTTAAATTTGTTAATGTCAAATACGTAAGCTCAAAGCTCACCATATGTAAAATGTATGTAACTTGCCCTACAAAAATGCAACTGTAAAACTGTAAAAAAGGACATGAACACTCGCAATCAAATCGTCTAATCAACAAATCATTTTAACCTTAGGGTATAACCCTATGATATTTTAAACTTAACTTTTACATCTAACAAATACCAAAAGTCTACGACATCAGATTGCAAAGATATAGTGATTAGAAAATTAGAATTTGTGGCGAGTGTTCAGTTTCTCTGTCAAGATTGTTAGTTGATGAATTTATCAGCTTTCTCAGATAACGTTTGTGGTTAAAATCAGCAAATCATTTTTGATTATTAATTATGCTTTTAACATAATATTATCCTCTAGTATAATTTTCTTGTTTTTAGATAAAAAGTACGTTCACATGGTGCTCATTGAAATTTGTCACATTTTCTGACATTAAAAAAAATTTTCACGTTTTTGAAAAAAAAGTTTAAATCTAAGTTCACTTTTTAACTTTTTTAAACGGTTCTTTATTCTTTTTCTGAATAATCATTTTAAATATCGCTAACGGTGCCCTTAAGAATCCTTGAAATTGTATTTATTTCTCAAGTTGAATATTGAATCATATGATTTGATGGTGTGACGATATAGTTCTTTAGTCTAGTTAAACATGAGGGAAAATATTCAAACATTTTTAGTCTTTCAACTATTTCAAGATATTTCTAGTTAGTGGCTTCATATATCAGTGCTCTTTATAATAATATGAGAAATTTATACATCAATGTTTAATGTTTTGATGATTATTTTGTTTGATTTTTAAAAAGTTTGTTTTCCATATTTGTTTAATTCTTTTTCGATGTTGAAATACGATTTAAAAATATAAATTTATAAAATATAATGCTAGCAAAGAAAATTGTTTACCTATTTGTAAATCAGAAAAAAATTAAAATTACAAAACATTTATTTTTTTTACTTATATTTTCTGCAATATGATTTGTTTAAACTCTCAATGGATTGCACATGTGATACGCTAGCATTATAGTGTAAACTCATGAATTCAAAAATGTCCTACTCAGGTTTTTTAAAGATTTAAAATTTCTGAGACTTTTATTATATGAACATTAATTTTTCTCAAATATTAAATATCTTGCAAACAAAGTCATCAACGATTACAAAAATTTGAAAAAATTAAATTTTAAATTATCAATGCTTCCGCAAAAATAACTTAATTATCTGATGATGTATATAAATATATTTTTAAACCTTAAGAAAAGCTTAACCTCAGATCTATGATTTATGATGTATTAAAATAAATGAAAATTCAGAGCTAAAAAAATGACAGAGGACAAAGAGAGGCTGATTGCAACCTCAGAAGTCAAGGTTTACAGGTATCTGCAGAGAAGAAAACTTTGTTGTGGATATTTTTAATCGTGAAGGCGTGATCTCAATATCCAATGTGGACACATTCAAATTTGAGGATGAATACTTGATCCCTTCATTTAAGTTATCCCTGCAGGGTATGCCAGGATATCAAAGAAGAACTAATTTAACCCGTAGGTAGCGTACGTAAGATGGAGATCATTGCTTAATCACTTTGTCAGAACTTTGTCTTGTGAATCTTGGGATCAAGCATTGATCTCCATATTATTCATAATTACAGATTAATTTAATTACTCTTTGATATTGTGTGAAGATCATAACATGCTGGGATAACTTTATTTGAGGGATCAAGAATTAATCATCAATTCAAAAATGCTCACTTTAGCTATCAAGATCAAGAGTTCAATACTAACAGTTATTCACACAAAGGTTCAGATCTCTGTTCCTTTTAAAAATATAAACTCTAACTCCAAAGTGGTGAAATTTAAATAATCTATAAAAAGTGTATTGAACAAAGTAAAAAAATTAATATTAATTTTTGGCGAAGATAACAAGAAAATCATCTATTTGCAGAAGAAGATGGTATATCCTAGCAGTGTTCTCTCTTCTGGCATTGTACCAATGTACTGTATGGAACACATGGGGACCAATTGTCAACACGGTTGAGGTATAATTATTAAACTAATTGATAATCAAAGGAAGACCTGATAAATTCAATAATAATGTATAAGTCTTTTGAGTTTTAAAATAGGCACCAAGAAATTCGTTTTTTACTCTTTTACACTTAACATATAAATTTTTCACTTGATAATGTTTAGCTTGTTTTTCCATCCTGGTCTGACTCAACTGTATCACTAATGGCAAACTGGGGACCCATCTCCTTCTTAGTCTTCCTGCTTCCAACCCTGTATATTTCAGAGCTAAATCTCAGGTGAGACTTTTTGAGATATGTATATATTTCAAAACTAAATTTGCTGGCTCTTTTTCTTATTAATTACCTGCACTGTTTGAAAAAAACTTAATTTTTTTATCCGTTGACTTTTAATTGACCCATACAGCTTATTAGATGCCTTTGGGACTGTAGAGGACAGTCTGAGGTTACTTAACTGAATCACCAAAGTGACTTGACATAAATACATCCAGAGACCAAATTTAATGAATTTGAGCTATGTCACTGGTTAAAATTTAAAACATGAACTTAAAGTCAAAAAATCTGGAAGGTTTGGAATTAGTGATACAAATTTAAACCGCCAGTAGGCAGTTCAGCGGCTCCTCAAATCCTGTGATCTTTTGTTTAGACTTGCCATAGTGTTAAGCAGTGGACTGGTCTTTTTCGGGTCAGGAGTTAGGTGTATGTTTGTGCTCTTCCCCGGGTTATCTGAACCTGTGTTTACAGGCCTTTGTCACTTGGGCGCTATTTTAAACGGGATTCCAGGCATTGTTGTTACATCAATACCTCCTGCCATTTCTGCAACTTGGTTTCCACCAGAGGTAAAACTAAAGTGAAAATGAAAAATAAAATTATAGAAAAAAATGCAATTGCAGGAAAGAGTTACTGCAACATCTATCAGCCAGATGTTAAACAACATAGGGACAGCTGTTTCATTTATCATGGCAACTGTGATTGTGCCAGAAACACCAAGTAGTAGTTCTGGAAGTGATGGTTCTAACTCTTCATGTCATACGCAGGTACAGAAAACCAAGCTGTAGTTCTGGAAGTGATGGTTTAACTCTTCATGTCATCGCAGGTACAGAAAACCAAGCAGTAGTTATGGGAGTGATGGTTCTAACTCTTCATGTCATAAGCAGGTATAGAAACTTGGCAACCAGAAGTTTGAGTGAGGAAAGTCTGTCAATCTACAGCTTCAGCAAGCTGTTCCTGTCAAATAGATTGACACATACAATAGGTGACAAAGTGATTTAGAACACATTGTACATGTCACTTTTGGTGTCAAATGGGACACACATCCAATAAGTCTTGTAAGGAATATTGAATTAAACAGTACATAAAACGTTGCAAAGAATGCAGAAAACTGCTTTAATTTCACAATTTTAAGAGTTGCAGCTTTCTTTCGAAAAGAATATTATTATTTTCCTCATATTTTTAGGGTGTGTCAAGCGATTTGACTCTAACAGATTTAGAAGTGAATACTATAAAGAAGGATGTTGAACACTACTTATTGATATTAATGGTTCCAGCTGCGGTTATCTTTAGGGAACAACTAAAGGTTATCTTATAAGAAAACAACTGCTTTAATTTCACAATTTTAAGAGTTACAGCTTTCTTTCGAAAAGAATATTATTATTTTCCTCATATTTTAGGGTGTGTCAAGCGATTTGACTCTAACAGATTTAGAAGTGAATACTATAAAGAAGGATGTTGAACACTACCTATTGATTTTAATGGTTCCAGCTGCGGTTATCTTTAGGGAACAACTAAAGGTTATCTTATAAGAAAACAAATGCTGTACAAGCCATAAAAATAGTTTGGCAAACAACTTTGGAAAACAGTAATTTTTGCAAATACATTGATAACCTATTCTGTGATACAGCTTCTCCATCATTTATTTTCCCTGTAAGCCACCACAACCTCCCAGTCTGAGTTCAACTCATCAACGTCTATCTTTTGTGTCCGGTGTGTGGGAACTGGTTAAAACACCGGCAGCTTGGATAATTGCATTAGTCTGGGCTATACCTCAGGTAGGTTGAGTAAGTTTAAAGTATCTTTCCTATGATTGCTGAGAAAAATTTTACAAATTAAATAAAAAAGTTTTTCCTCTTTAAGGCAATCTGGAACAATTGGTGTGCAATGATGGTCATAAGTCTAACTAAGGTAAAATTTTTATTTCATTTTATACTTTGAAACAAATATGACATTTATGCAGATCGGAGAAGGAGATGAATGCCTGACAGAGAAGTGGGTCAATATACTTGGTATTGTTGCAATCCTTGTTGGAACAGTCATTGCTATTTTGGTAAAATCATATTCTACACTGCATGCTTGGATCACAAAGATGTTTTTGATTACTCTAATAAAGCTTGACAAGCTTACTCAGAGTTTTATAAAATTTACTTCACAGGTTGGAATGTTGACAGACAAAATCAAGGGCTTCATGAAAGTAACTATTTTTGCTTTGCTAACAATAGGTAAAAAAAGTTGTCGTCACAAACTCTTCCATTTTCATATTGTTTACGTTTAGGCGGAATACTGTTTACTCTTCTGTCTCTTGTCTCCATTCAGGCCATTGTTTTACCAACAATGCAATCACTAAAGATCACTGTGTACTCCCTTCTCCTACTTGGGAACAGCATGGTGGTCTCCACCTCCCCTCTCTGTATGGAGTTTGCTGTGGAGAAACTATATCCAGTACCTGAGGTGATAAAAAAGCAGTGCTTAGGATCATATTCATTTTTATGCAGAACATATCTGGATCTGGATGCGCCCCCTAAAAAAATAATGGATCCAGATCAAGAAAGCCAAAAATGTTGTGGATTTAACAGATCTGGATCCAGACCCTGATTCTAAGCATTGAACAAAAAGATTCTATTGTAAGGCATTTAGATGATCAATTTTATTTACAAATGTACTATAAAATGTACAAGTGTACTATAAAATGCTCAATACTATTTTGATCCCAGTAAGTTTTTCAACTAAAACAGCACCCCTGCTAAATGGTCCCTTTTGGTTGGTCTATAGCTGAATGCTTAAGTATTAGGCCAGTATGATCAATGTAAAAGTAATCATTGACATCTTATTATATGTGGATATTTTAGGGAATCGTTGGTGGTTGGTTGAATATTTGGTACAACATCATCAGTGTTATATTCCTCTGCATCTTCAATATTCCTGGAGTTGGTACTGAATGGTTAAATTATGTTCTTCCTTTCTCTTGCTTTTCAGTTCTTCCACTTTTACTACTTGTTAAGGTGAGGAATACTTTGCAACTAGAGTTGTTAATCGTTTTTTGCAAACAATTGTTAAACAATTGTTAAACGATCGTTTTTTGTTTTGTTTTCAAAAACGATTGTTTCGTTTTCGGATAAAACTATCGTTTTTAAAAACGACCCACTCGTTTTGAACTTTTAGAAAATGAATAGCGAGAGTTTTTGAACCCGAATGTTTTTATTAAAACGATTTGCGACCTTTTTTATACGATCGTTAAAGAAGGTTTGTCGTTAACGATCCTTAACGCATGTATTATGTTCTTCCTTTCTCTTGCTTTTCAGTTCTTCCACTTTTATTACTTGTTAAGGTGAGGAATACTTTGCAGCTACAGTTGTTAATCGTTTTTGTAAACGATTGTTAAAGGATCGTTAAACGATCGTTTTTTGTTTCGTTTTCAAAAACGATCACTTCGTTTTCAGAAAAAAACGATCGTTATTAAAAACGACCCACTCGTTTTGAACTTTTAGAAAATGAATAGCAATCGTTTTTGATCATTTTTATTATTATTGTTTTTTCCAAAAAACTGAAACATTAACATCCCTATTTGCAGCATCCTGAATCCTGATCAATAATTGCTTAAAGATTTCATTTGCTGGAACACTGATGTAGCAAGATTTTGCGTTCAATTTTGTTAGAAAAAAATGATCATTTATCAAAATTCAAAGAATCAAGGTACTTAGTTGAATTTCGCTGCGATGCTCCATCAAATGTTTTCCTATACTAATGAAAAGGATGCCCGTTTAACCAATTTTATAGACATGATGGTTGAGAAATTATTTATGCTCAAAAAGAGATTTAAAGGCAACATTGTGATTGGACATTCTCCCTTTGCATGGAAGGTCACCTTTACATGGAAGGTCATTCAACATTTCTGAAATATTTACTTTAATTTAAATTAATGACATATGATCTGTGGCCTTCAAAGAGATCAAAAATTATAAAGATTATCTCTTTCAATCTGTTGTTAAATAGGAGGAATATAGAAGAAGAGGTGTAGATGAGGGTATGGACGAGGTAGATACTGGAAGACAAGAACCTGGAATCCAAGTGATCAGCACAGAAGCTCTCAGTCAAACATTAATTCTTTAAAGAACTCAGATGTATTAAGCAATAGGACTAAAATTAAGAAAGTCAGCAAGCAAATCCTCTACAACATAGTATAAAATGAAGAAGTTAAATATATGTAACAGACAAAATATATTGATTCAAAGATAAATACTATATATAGATATTGTAATCTGTGTTTAAAATAATAAGTGTTGTTTATTTTGAACCAGCTTTGTTCTTTGGTTTAACCTCAAAATAATTGTTGAGACACAATCAATCTTTTAGCAGGAAAAACTAAGATATCTCATTCCTCCATGATCAGCTAAAAATTTAGAGATAAAATTGTCAATCAAACATTCCACTCTTTAGGTTGAGGGGCATTTTAAATTACATCAATACAGCTCCTTTAAGTCACAAATTAGTTACAACAGCATGTAGCAAATACCTACTCCATAACAATTTACTCAAGACATATCTATCCAGGTCTACTCCGTACCAAGATCAGAACGGACTAACTTATCATGTTCTAAAGGCCACTCAGCCAATTTCTCAACCAGGATTAACTCCCAGGCTCTAAATGACACAAAGGCAAAATTCTCAACCAGGATTAACTCCATGGTTCCATAGGACACACAGCCCAAATCTCAACCAGGCTTAAATCCCTGGTTCTGAAGGACACACAGCCCAATGAAATTGCTACACAGGATATTTCTCAACTTGTATAATTCAACAAGTACCAAAGCTTTCTTTCAAGCTAACTTGGATAACATAATCAAAAGTCTCATTCAACAAACTTTATTCAATAGCTTCAGTTACAAAGTTAACAGGAATTTACGTAATTCAATTCCTACAATGTTATTAATATCACATGATTAAGAACATTGTATTACATATTTATCGCACAGGTAGAGTTTATTTTACATATTCAATGGATTAAATAGAATAGATGTAACGAAGTTGATCTATGTCTGACCATATTTTACAGCGTAATTTAAGTATGTCGCATGATTTGAGCTAATAATGTTAAGTATTTGAATGAAATGCATTTCAATGAATAATCTCCTTATGTCCAAGTTTAAAACATTAAATTATTTAGCAATGTACAACGTACTGCAATTTCACAGAATAACATTTTTCCCACTTTCTGCTACAGGCAGGGATAGAATATGGATGATCAAGTGCTATATTTTCTTCCAATACTTTATGAAGTTAAGTTGAGTTCTAGGACACTGGTTTATTTCAAGAACCGGGTCGACATCTAACCATCCAGAGCGAGCTGTACAGTACACTTACAGATTATACCAGGGAAATCTGGACGGTACATTACTAAATGCACTGGCCCCCTGTAGGGAAATTGAAGTGATATGACTGGGTGGTTGGCTGTCTAATCCAATAAACTGATGAGAGAGAGTGAACTTGGTTAAAAATGTTAATTGTCTAAAGTTTGGAACTGTTTAACTTGGTGAATAGTTGCAGAGGATTAAACCCTCAATTATGTTTATTGAGGAAACTTCTAGAATAAAGATGAAATAGTTGGAACTTTTCTTTTAAATAGTTTGTAAATGTTTATTCAGCAAAATACAGAGAATTTGGCCGGGGCTCACAGGGTGTACAAGAATATGTATAGGATGAATCAAAAAAAAAATAATTTACAAAATATTCTCCCCACCTCAAAATAAAATTGATTACATGTGGGATTTCTCCGATGTAACCGTAAAAATTCTATTTTCTCAAGCATGTGCCAAAAATTAAACTAATTGAACTACAAAATCTAATCCGAATATACATGGTATAAAGTAAAATTAACAAATGTCCCCCCCCTCTCTCTCCCCAAACTCCTTCCTACTTCGAAATAGGTATTTATGCGGAATTACTGCTACATTTTTTTTTACATTTTACATTCAAGAGTCAAAAACGGCGAAAATAAAATGGCTTTAAAAAAGTAGCTGTCTTTGAAAATATTAAATATTTTATTCTGAATGATTTCAACTTTAGTATTATCCCCCTGCGTCCTAAAAGTTTCCCCATCTCTCTGTATAAAGTATAATTACCCCCCTCCCCCCTGGGGCTATATCTTGTGTATGTGTGACGAACAGTTTTATTTCCTAGAAAATCTAAATCTAAATATTGCGAGGATAAAATTTGAATAATCTTTTTAAGCTTTGGCAGTATTTATGTTAACAGGAGATAAAGGTTTCCCATGCATAGATAATCAGGTTTCACTAGCTCATCATACCACAGGGTGAACACAAAATAAAAACATTGCACTTATTATCTTACCGTGTGTCCAAAATATATAAGTCTTTGCTTATACAGGGTGAACCAAGAGTTCTGATGAAAACTAATTGCTTATTATTCTTACAGACTATTGGTGTCCCGGAAATATTTAGGCCATTGCTTTATCATCATTCTTTCAAATTATATAGAATTAACCGGTAGGCTTTATTTTATTATTTGTCCAGGGTGTCATCAGAATCAGATTCACTAAAGTAATACCCGATGAATTATTACCATAGAGAATAAAATATATAGAGAGGAATTTAATGGAAAAAATTGTAAAACGGCCATTTTGTTGCACTGTTTCCATACTGCAGGTGTACTTCACATATTTATGCTATATAACCTTTTGGGCCCTAGAATATCATTATATAGAAAATCTAATATTATTGTTAAAAGAAAACCAAATTATGAAATAGGCTGGTTTCATAATTGACCAATGATCATTTCACATAGACTCTATGCCTTTNTGTCCAAAATATATAAGTCTTTGCTTATACAGGGTGAACCAAGAGTTCTTATGAAAACTAATTGCTTATCATTCTTACAGACTATTGGTGTCCCGGAAATATTTAGGCCATTGCTTCATCATAATTCTTTCAAATTATATACAATTAACCGGTAGGGTTTATATTATTATTTGTACAGGGTGTCATCAGATTCACTAAAATGTTACCAGATGAATTATTACACTTTTTTACTTAACATTTTTTTTAGTTGTAACTTAGATTTCTTTCTTCAAAATATTTGTGTTCACATAAAGATTTTTTTCGAGACATGGCAAAAGGAATGTTTGAAACGCCTTTTTGAAATGTATAATTTCTGGAGGATTTTCACGATTTTTGATATTTGCATTTTATTTCCAAATTTAGATTAAAATCAAATCTTCAATATCAAGAATTAAGAGAAGCAGAAAGACGGGGAGTGAAAGGGAAAGAAAGGGAGTGATGGAGAGTAGAAGGATAAGAGAGGGGGTAGAGAGTAAAAGGAGGAAAATTAGACATTATAAAATATCAAAATTCAATAAAAGAGAAATATTATTCCGACGTATATTGATCTTGAACAGACGTGGATAAAGATAGATGAGTTGAGATGAATAGAATCAAAATGTATAAATATTGATGCAGGGTGTCCCGGAATAAAACCAAACACTAATCTATACAGGGTGTACCAGAAAAAAAAAAGAAAAAAATTCACAGAGGGTGTCTCAGAAAAACAAAATGCAATGCAAATATTCCAGTGCATTTACTTAGGGATCTACAGAATAGAAAGTTAAAGAATATAGTTATAATAATAAAAAACCAAAGAAATATTATTAAAGGGTGTGACCGGCAATGTATGAAAGTTGAACTGAGAATGTAGTATTGTGGAGATTTTTTTAGGATTCATTTGGGACATATAAAACCTTTTAATGATGTATAATTACTGAGTTTGGGTGGTTACGTTTTGAGAATTGATTTTTCCAAAATTATTAATTAACGACGACAAAAAAATGTAACAAAAATTCTACACTAATAAGTAATCTTATTTAGTTATATTTTACTGTAAAGTCTCATTGCAAACGAACTTTTTCTGTAGATTTCCTGGAATTTTTAATGAAAAGACGACATTTGAAGAATTTGATAAAATCTGCGAACAAATTGGTAAAGAATAAGAAATTCAATATAATGATGAAACATAAATAATTGATTCTATCATTAATGATTTATTGACAAATTTCTAATGAGAAATATGTTTCTAAACATCTAATTAGTTTACTTTAGAATTTTTGTTACAGTTTTGTTAACTTAAAAATGTCTTGAATGGCAAGACAATTGGAAGGTAAAATTTTTTTAACTTATTTCAATGAGACTGATCTCTCGCATCAGACTCTAAATTCCTTACTCTTCTATCTTTGCAACCTAATTCAATATAAATGAATATTAATAAATGTTTAATCCAATAGTTAAAATTTGAATTTTCAAAGGTTTTAACCATCAGGTTGCAAAAATACAGGGATTATTAAAGTTGAGTGTTAAGTTGCTTTGAACGGCAATGCAATTCACCAAATTAAAATATGCTCACGCTTTCTAAGAACTTTTTCATGATCCATACCCACAAATGAGTCTTTAGAGACGTTTGTACGCGTCTATACTGTCTATTTCCATATTTATTGTTCCCTGCAACTGTTCTCTTGTTTCTTTCGTTAAGCCATTAAAAGACTGTATTTAAGACTTAGTTCAAACTTATGATCATATTTTGAGTTTTAAGTCGTCTTTTAAGACTTATTTCTTGTCTGTAACACTGTTTCTAACATATAAAGTTCATTGAGGCCATGGTTGCCACGTTTTATGCTTTAACTTTCTTCAGATGTGTCTTTCCAATAAAGGAAATGAGTTTTTGCCACAAACTCTGTATTTGAATCCAGGTATCTTTGTAACCCGATGTTGTAAACCTTCTAAGTTTCATACTGTAATTTCTGTAAGAATAAATAATCTAAGTTTACAACTTTCATTGTTTACACTGTCAAGTTGTGAAGATGTAGTGATTTGAAAATTTGTGTTTGTAGCAAGTCTCAATTCTTATGAATTTATTAAATATCTTTTCCAATTTCTGAAAACAACAATAATGTAGTCCATTAGATGTAAAGATTTTACTAATTTAATATTATTCATCAAAACACCTAGAGTCCAGTTGAACCAGGGAAGTCTAAAAGGAAGATAAATAAAAAAAATTCTTTTTCAAAAAATGAAATAAATATATATACCATTGTTTGAAAGTGTAGGTGTCAGGGGATTATCAATGCCTGAACAAAAATAAGCCAAGAAATTAGCGAATTAAAGCAAATCAAGTTATTAATATATTTGAGATTTACTTACCACCCAGAGGTAAATTATCCACATAGTTTATGTCCTGAAATATAATTTTGAAAAAATAAAGTGTTAATGGTGATTTGATAAAGGTTATACCTTATTAGTTAAATGTGTTGATGCTACAATATGTCCAATAGTTCCAACTCGATGAAATATCATTCCAAAAACTGAAATATTGCGCATTTTTAGATTTTTACTGTGTGGAAAAAAAACAAAGCTTACCTTGAATAAAAAGAACAATTAAGAAGAACAAAATAAAAACAAAGTTAATCGGGTCCAAAGGCATATATTTAATACCAATATTACTGGAATTGGAACTAGTTACGTTCAATGGACTCGCAATCTCACACAAAACCCAATCAAGAGTAAATGCTGATGTGTCTACTGATGAAACTTGTAGCAGAAAGATTCCCACTGCCCAGGCTGCATTTAAGAATACAAAAAACAATCCAATTTCATTTTTCAGGTTTTCAAGATCTTTCTTTAGTTTTAGTTTCAGCTCTGTATTATCCTTCTCTGGTTTTAAATAGTTTTGGATGATATTCTGCAGATAGATTTCCTCATCTGATTCAAGACTGGAAAACTCTCCATCTAAAGATTGAATCCAATTGGATCCTGCATCAGTCTCATCGTGAACTTCAGATGTGTCTTCTATTGGGGCCTTGTTCAGGTTTTCAACAGCATTTTGCAAACTTGTAATTCTTTCTGATAACATTGTCTTTAGTTCAGATATCTCATCTGAAGGGTTAAGAATGTATCTGATTTTCTCAGCAAGAATATTAGTTGAACTTTCTTGTCTTTCTTCTCTGGTCCCCCAACTAACATCATCAAGGTTGAAGACACAGTAAAGAGGAAGCAACATGTACATGCAAGGAATAGTTAGGTAATAAACAACTCCGTACATGAGATATTTGATCTCCAAAGGATGAAGAAGGCCAACAGCAATGAAAGCCCCAGCAGTTAACTCCAAACTGAGAGTAGAAGGGGACCAGGGACATGAATCCCAAATATTGAAAAATAATCCAAATACAATAGCAATCATTCCAATACCATAGACCATACTTAGAACCTTGGCACAAAGTACTTGACTAGAGGGTGAAGCCAGTAATGATACAAGAATAAACAAAATTATTGGAATTAGATTCATAATGAAGGATCCCCAATATGAGATTTCAAATGTCAATTGAAAACCGCCAACCAGAAGGATGAATATGCTTCCAGGTCCTATGATGGTACCTGCAAGCATCAACAATTGGTAGAGAATGTGAAATATTGTAAGATTTCCATGTTTTAGAAGAGAATTCCATGATTTTATCAGTTCAAACAGGTTTGCAACAGTTGATGGTGTCCATCTTCTTCTTTGGTTATAGAACTCTGTGAATGTTTCGGGACATATGGTCATGGCATCACTTACAGCAGAGTACTCAATTCTCCATCCTCTTTTGATCAATAGGGTACATAGCCATCTATCTTCCCCCTGATCATGCTGAATGCAGTCAATAGCGGAAGTGGTTTCTTTAGAAAAATCAAGAACTGCTGGTCCAAGATGATCAACATGACTATTCACCATAGCACTTAACCTGTAAAGAGAAAAGCAACCTGGACTGCATAAAACATTTCCCAAAACATCTTCTGTTGTCTTCTGAAGCCAATGTCCAACAGCATATTCAAACTTCTGATACATTGATATAAGTCCATTTCCCACCGGATGAATCCTACCACAAACGGCTCCCATTCTGTCATCTTTTCTCATGAGATCGATCAATTTCACAATAGAGTCTGATTTGAATGTTACATCTCCATCAAGAGCTAGTATATATGTGTTTTGATCTAATATTTTATCAGACAGTAAATCTTTGTAGTCTGCACTTTCAAGGTGATTAATGACATCCTGTCCCAAAAACTGTAAAATGTAAAGAAGTTGACTCCACCTCTTTTTTATTTTGATCTTTGATTTGTCTTTGAGATGACAAACCAATGTGGTGTGGTTTTTTAAATTCCAATAAAGTTTTCCTCCATAGGGAGTAAGGAATTTCTCTAATAGAAGAATATTTCTATTTGCCAGCAGGGCTATTAGCTGACTTACAAATATATTAGGATTACCCAGATCATCAAATGCATTGTCAAAGAAAATGTGCATTTCAAAATTGAAATAATCTTCGTGTGATTTTGACAAAGTTTTTGTATAAGTGTCTATATCTTGAATGGAATCTATTAACTTTGACATTTCTGATTCTGTCTCATGCCACATTGTTGCACATCCAAGGACAGTTACATTCTTCAGATTTGGATTTACTTTTGTCTGTGTCTTCTTTTCATCATCCATTCTTCTGTTAAGTAGCAGTGATTGATCAATAAGTAAAGAATCATAAAACGGAGTATCAAAAATCAATTCTGCTTTAGCTAGCTTTAAAGATTTCTTTGTCCAAATATGACTTGAAATCCATGCTTGGGACAGGAAAGCTAAAATGTAAATCCAATTTTCAGCCATGAATTGGTAGAACGTGGTTTCACCTGAGCATGAGAAAAAAATTGCTGCTGGAATATAATCATTTAGATAGCAATTATTCTGTATGACATTATTACAAAGAACTATCAAAATTGGCACTACTATAAGAGGCGTAAATGTCATAGGCACAGCAAATCCCCAAAGACCCACTCTGGTTTCTAGTGCAAAGTATGCCAACTGGTATGCAACTAAAGTAGATACAATCTGAGTCAGAAGAACGATGAAAGGAAAAAAGAATCTTTCATCAATTTGAGTAATAACTGTCCAGTCAACAAATTCTTCAGAGTTAGGGGGATATTTAGATTCCAAAAATGTATCAGGGTTGGGACAGTTCTGAAAACTCTTTCTTTCTCCACATTCAACAATGGTTTGACTTTGACAACAGGTTCCCTCATTATAGCAAGAAAGACTGTTTGAGCTGCTAAAGTATTGAAAATCTCCAGGGCAGAGAGCATACTTCAATGTTGGGTATTCTTCTAAACATACCCTAACCCAAAACCCGGAGCAATCATTTATATCTGGATAAACCAGGTTAGGGACAAAGCCATCAGTCTCCTTTGCTGAAGTCATGCAAGTTGTCAGTGTTTCATTTATGAGTATTGCTGGTGGACGCCCAGGGGAAACTACAGTTTTAGCTGAATCTGCATATTTCCATTTAACAGATGTAAATAAATTGGAAACCTTTTCCACTGGGTTCATGGCTGAAGTCAAAGATAGAACAAATACTATTGTCAGGAAGACTTTCCAAACAGATACGATACAGTTGACAACATGCTGTTTTCGCTTGTGTAGGGACTGATCCCTAACGACTCTGAGAAAGTCAAAAAATCTTTGCATGATGATGGCATTGTTATAAGGAAGATAAGCTTCCCACCATCCAAAGGAGGTGAACAACAGTCCTACCAGCACGCTCCATCTTTGTGGATGTTGATCACTGTTCAGGACCCAGATAACAATGCTTAGTATTTGTATTGTAAGACATATTGCATCTAAAGTTTTGAATAAATAACTTGTATTTCTGCTGCTATGTTGCCTATCTGACAAACCTTTAAATAGTGAGGGTATAAAACATGAACTAGTAGTAACCATACTCATTGTTACAACAGACATTCCAGGTAGAGCAATAAAAAATAACACACATATCCCGATGATATGTATTGTTTGGAACATCAGGGGTACCAATAGGTGTTTAAAAGGAGGGATGTGAACATGCTGGGTAACAACAATAAACCCTGATTTTGCTATAGTTAGAAATTCAGGGAAAAGAAGAGCTATTGTTAAACTCCAGATCCATGCAGCACTTGCATCTTCCGTCTGGACTCTGTGCTGAAACTGATATAAAGAGTTTTAATAAAATGTTGAAATATTTGTACAGAGCTGTGAACTTTAATTCAAATATCTGATGTGGACACTTTTAATTTCTTGCTTAACCTTAAAAAGGCTGGGGGTCTGAATCTATGTATAGCCTGGGGGGGCGTTTGGCGCCCCCCCCCCTTGAAAAAGGCCTTAGAGAAAGAGAATAGGGTTGAAATGCATGTTCATAGACAAATTTTTCAAAGCCAGCTCATAGAAAAAAAAATTAGACCGATAACTTTAATAGTTTGGGCGCCAGGGAGGGTGGAAAAAAATGCCTAAAAAAAGGTTAGAAAAATGGAAAAAATATTTTTTGTTTTAAACAAATATCAAAGAGTGACATATGTTTCCAGGTGCATTTTTCAAGGGCTTTTTAAAAATATAGTTTTTAGATCTGTAGCTTTAGTAAAAAAAAGTTATGGGCTATGGATTTTTTCCATCCTGTTCCCTACCCTATAAATAAAAAAATGTTAACAAAAAATCCTTTATTCATTGAAAGTCACAAAATTTCACGGTGATAGTGTCAAAAATGAGAATGCCAGAAAAAAAAATTACAGTTGGAAAAGGTGGTTCCTCAGCCTGTTTAGGCCTAATCCACTCTTTTAATATAGTACAAAAAAATCCAAAAACCGTTCTTTTTCAAAATTAGAGAGTCCCTACCGTCTCTGTATGTTAATCTTAATTAAATGAGAGAACTCATATAAAATGGCGCGCAAAATTTAAATTTCCCGGCTTCTGATACTCCACTCTGATTGGTTGAATTTTACGCAATTTTCAGGACACAAACACAAGATTAGGTTAGTCTCGAGATTAGGAAAAAGAGAGGATCAAGCATTGATCTTGAAATCCACCATTCTAAAGTTTTCAGCTCTGTTTGAACAATTTGTGAAGGAAGACTGAAAAAGAAATATTTGAATAAAAAGTTTTTGCTTTGTTTGATTTTAATATTATTGAAAATGTGCTCAGAGCAGATAACTTTAAGTAAGGAGTAAGTAAAGTTTTGTTGTTTAAATCAACTTAGTTTATTTGGTAAGATTTGATAGAAAAGGAATTAATTCTTTGCCCAAACTTAAACATTCTAATCCCTACATCTTTGCAACCTGATGGGTTAAACCTTTGATATTTCAAACTTAAATCATTTGATCTATCAGAATTCATAGTTTTAAGGTCTACAAAATTAGGTAGCAAAGATATTGGGTTAAAAATTTCAGTGACATCTTATAATAAAGCTCTGATCGTTTTGTTATGATTATGGATGGTCATATTTCACTTACTTAAAAACCCACTTTGATGGTTTTGATAAAAATTAAAACAAGATAAATAAAAAAAAATTATTTTTTTCGAGTCTGATCATTTCTTAAATGAAAAAAAAGAATTAGATATTGTTTTTAAAGATTATAAACAAAATGATTGTTTTTTAGTTTAGCAAAAGTGAAAACTATCGTTTTAAAGAGAAAAAAACCGTTTTTGAAAAAGTAAATGGACAGAAGAAAACCATTCAAAAACTCTGACACCACAACCAGCTTTTTCAGACAGCCTTATCCTACCTTTTCACAGGTACTACCACCAGAAGTGCAGGATAGTTGTAGATGAGGATAGGAAGGAAACCTGATTTGAGAGACCAGGAAGAAAGTACTCGTCTTACTGCAAATCATATATCTTATTTTATGATGTATAGACCAATTAGGCGTACGGAAATCCCCAACAAACAATGCTAGGTTTTGACGAACGTAAGAAGCAGTATTCAATTTTAAGTGAAGTTGGTTTTATTTTTTATGATAATGCCACAATATTGTATATCAACGGCAATCTTAAGATACAGGGATACAGAGATTATGATAATGCCACAATATTGTATATCAACGGCAATCTTAAGCTGTATGTATTGCTAAAGTTTGTCAGTCATTCAGTCAGTTTGTTTTTAATCTTTGTGAAGAAACAATCTCAAGAACTGATGAGGGTCAACCCAGACCGAAATATATTTTCAATAAATGTGGAACTAACATCTACTTTTTTACTCTACAGAGGTTTGGTCAATCACCATCACCGAGTTTGTAAATGTATTGCTAAACTTTCTCACAAACATGTAGATTGTATGTTTTAAAAACTATTTGTTGATTTTAAAATATTAACCTGATTTTTCTGCATTTTTTTATTCAAGATTTGTCCTTTTTTTCAGAAGTTTGTATCTTTTTTTCGGATTTAGTTTTTCATGATTTTTAATTACATAAGTGTTACTTGGTTTTAATAAACTTTAGAATAAGATTTCCTAATAAATATTGCAAAAATCGAGAGAACAAGCACAACGCTGTAATAAAAAAGAACACCTTTTTTTCATTTTCAATAATAGCAAATTTTTGCATTTGTCTTGTAGTTTGCGCAGTTTTGCACAGTTTACAAAGGTTTGCGCGAAATTGTGCGGAAAGATTAAGATAATTTATTTTGTCATCATGTTCTTTTATTCCTTGTTGTTGAAATTTTCACAAACTTGTTGAGTGGAGTGCTCTTCGACATTTTCTAATGTTTGACTGGAACTGGAGCAGTTATACTGAAACACTAATCATATATATTCACAAAGAAAGAGTTTACAAGAAGATAAATGATAAAGAGTTTTGCGGTCAGAATTGCAAAATGAAATAATGATGCAATTTTGTATTAATTAATATTTTGCAAGGAAAAAATTGATAAGATGATCATTCAAAGCTAGGGGGTAAAATGATAAAATCAGAACCTAAAACTTTTTTAAAAACGTTTTTAATGTATGAGTTTTATCACTTATGTAGAAGTCATAGTTCAATTTAATTTAATTTTTGTGCATGCAAATATGCAGATTTAAAAAATTGAGTTGAATTTGCATATAATATATTATTTATTAAAATTTAAAATCCAGAATTTAATTAGTGATAAAAATATCTTATTGTCTTCATCCCTATCACGATAGATTTTTTTTATTCATAACTTAAAAACGGTTTTTTTAAACACGTGTTTCTTTTCTTTTCAACCTCAAAGCTACGATCAAATTTTGGAAAACAAATTTTTTTGAAGCATAAGGTAAAGGACAATTAAAAGGCTGGTCGGTGTTTAAAAAAATCAAAATAGTTCATATCTTTGTTAATAATTGATTAAACTACATATCCAAAATTTACTAAAGTCTTTCAATCTATTTTATCAGTTGAGGGTTCTAACCAGGGAGGATGATAGTTCTCTACCTGTGTGCTCAGTTATAGCTGTACTGTACACTTACAACTGTTTACTAACATTGATATACTATAGGTTAGGCCAGAATCAACTTATAATAAACAAATATGCAGTACGCTCTCGGTATAGTTTATGGCCTATAAAATTAGTAATGGATTAGCGTACATCATCACTCTACACACTATAACCACTATAACCTCGTTGGTTCTAACTAGAGTTTGATAAAGAAACGTGATGTATATATATGTTTACAGCTTTAGGTTTGCGGATTTCCATGGCCGGGGGAAAATATTTTCCCGGATTTCAGGGATTTAATTCCCCCGTGGACTCAAACAGAAGATTCATCAAAACATAGAAAACCATGGATCAATAAAGAGTATATATATATATATGTATATATATATATATGCTGGGTGTTCCAGTAAACATTAAAAGAAGTTCGTAAAATCAGATCTGATAGTTCATAGATAATAATCATAATATTTCCTGAATTCTGGTATTTCCTAAATGTAGTCCGGTGTTTTCCCATGATACCAAATAAAAATTAATGTCAATGTCAACATTTAACGCACATGCTATAATATTTTCTTGCCACTTTTTTCGGACCTCTCTGTGAATATTTTACTGCAGAAGAATAATGGGATTGAATGATAGATAGGCTCAGAGAGATCAAAATAACTTGAATCAAAATACAGAAATCTAACTCTTTGGGAGATATTTACCAGTTATTTTCCTGCTGCTGCTATTTTACTGATTTTTTGTATTTTTTTCATGTTTTGCCTCATTTTCTCATTTTCAACAATTTTTAAGGAAAACAAAAGATTTGCAACATCATGTTTACGAGGAATTCAATACATTAACTTAAAAAGATTTCCAGTTTTGCTGAACATAAAAGACAATTTTTTTAAAAATTGTCTTTTATGCGAAAGAATTAACAGTTTATTAGATGGAGTACGAATATAGAAGCCGAAATTCCATCAACAAAGAAAATTCTCCAAAATGAGCGTAAGATGACGCACGCTAAAGCTAGTTATGGGGTAATATCCGTTAATAAAAACGTATACAACCATTGGGAAAATTTGTGCATTTTTTCCATTCCAAAGCTTTTTTTGAAATATTTCTTAGTTTTGGGAAATTTAAAACCAAAAACATCTGATCAGATGGCTAGAACAGGATAATGATCGAATCGAAAAATTACAAAAGAAACCAGTATTAATTAAAACCATGTTTGTTTTACATAATAAATAAAATCGATATCGTTTTAAGATATTTTTATTGAAGAAACGAAAAATAAATACATTCAAGATAATTTATGAATGTTTTGTTTAAAGTTTTGAAATTGCGGAGAAGTATCCAGATCTGCTGACAGGATAACAAAAGAACACTCCAGCAGGACCCCGAACAGTTCTATAAATATGAAGACGACATAAAACGTAAAAAAGAAGACGACATTTTTAATAGTGAAATTGAAGATGACAGAAAAATAACTGATAGCTAATCATAATGGAAGCCAAATTTGAGATAAAAAAGAACATTTGGTTAAAACTGAGTACAAAGGAAAATAAATTTTAAAAAAAGATACTTTAAACAGGGTTTAAACTCTTTTATCAGGCATAAGATTCACATAATTACAATCATTTAAGTTCTTTGAGAATAAAAAATAAGAAACACAGACGACTTTCAATCTTGTTTACATGGCTGTGCACTGTACAGGAAAAGAAATTTGAATAAAAGAAAGAAGGTCCTAAATGTTTACATTAAAAGAACTGAATATGATTGAACTAATTTAACGGAAGTACATATATTAAAGGAAGTATATAAATAAAAGACAGCCTGCATGAAGGAAAGCATACAAATTAAAGAAAACATAAAAATTAAAGGATGTAATAATAAAAGGGAAACCCTGTAGTATAAAGAGGAAGATACATTATTATAAAAGGAAGTATGTAAATATAAGGAAGTATATAAATATAAGGAAGTATATAAATATAAGGAAGTATATTAATATAAGGAAGTATATTAATATAAGGAAGTATATAAATATAAGGAAGTATATAAATATAAGGAAGTATATAAATATAAGAAAGTATATAAATATAAGGAAGTATATAAATATAAGGAAGTATATAAATATAAGGAAGTACAGGGTGTCCCAATAAACATTGGAATTGAGTGACGAATTCGATATCGTCTTTTTAAATAATTCTTTGATTTAGTATAGTGATACCTACTGGGAAAGCTGTAATCTGTAAGAGTTCCGTCTGCTATGTTCACATTTTGTTTGTTTTTGTTTTGACTGCATACGGTAACACGGTTGTACTTAGTAAAACAAGAAAATTGCAGTATACAAACCGAGTAGACTTGTCCGTCTTCACTGTTCTTCTTGAAATAAACTCTAGCAGACATAATAATTTTATGGCTTTTAAAATTAGGTATTACAATGCTTATTTATAACAAAGACGATATCGAATTCGTCACTGAATTCCCATGTTTTTTGGGACACCCTTTATATAAATATAAGAAAGTATATAAATATAAGAAAGTATATAAATATAAGGAAGTATATTAATAAAAGGAAGTATATAAATATAAGGAAGTATGTAAATATAAGGAAGTATATAAATATTTATATAAATATAAGAAAGTATATAAATATAAGAAAGTATATAAATATAAGGAAGTATATAAATATAAGGAAGTATATAAATATAACAAAGTATATAAATATAAGGAAGTATATTTATGAAATGAACTAGAAATGAAAGTAAATACAAGAAAAAAAGTGTTAATGAAAAGCAAAAAAATAATTAAAATATCCCGACCTAGTCCCTACTAAAGATTTGTAGAATGAAGTCCTAAGTGTAGGTTCAGGAGTATACGATTTTCCTTTCTCTAAACTAAACCTAGCCCTTTCCAGATCCTTTCTTATAGCACTGAAAGTAGATAATAAAAATATAAGGAAGTATATTAATATAAGGAAGTATATAAATATAAGGAAGTATATAAATATAAGGAAGTACAGGGTGTCCCAATTTATGGCCTATAAAATTAGTAATGGATTAGCGTACATCATCACTCTACACACTATAACCACTATAACCTCGTTGGTTCTAACTAGAGTTTGATAAAGAAACGTGATGTATATATATGTTTACAGCTTTAGGTTTGCGGATTTCCATGGCCGGGGGAAAATATTTTCCCGGATTTCAGGGATTTAATTCCCCCNTTTATAAGTTGATTTAGTTCTTTAATCTTCCTTTATGATTTATAAATTGATTTAGTTCTTTAATCTGCATTAACGATTTATAAATTGATTTAGTTCTTTAATCTTCATTAACGATTTATAAATTGATTGATTATTAAGATAACATCTTAGAGCATAATATAAAACAAACGAAAGAGCAAGGATAATTCACCAAGAACCTACACATCTGCCGTACACAAGTAAACAGACTTGTCAATGCGAGTTATGCATTCCTTTTTTGTAAGCAATGTTTAATGTGCACATTCCATATGTACATTACGTAAGACTAACTATAAAGCGATGTTACATTCTGTCTCTGTCAGTCATAGTTTGATCCCTAACTGAAATCCGCCGAAACAAGTATAAAAACTTTAAGCTTAATAATCAACATATATATATATATTTCAACAAAAAGGAATTAGTTAGCAAGTACGAAAAATCTTTTTTCAAGGGGTGAAATGGGTTTCAAAACTTAAGGCACACAGCCTTTTCGACTCGGAAGCCTAATTCTACAGTGATATATGCATGATGCAATATAATTCCTAGCCGCAGTGACATTTGTTTCAATTTTTTGTTCACAGAAGACGTCCTTACTCTCTATTCCTCAAACAATGATTTGAATGGGAGACATAGAAACTAAATTTAATAGTCTAACATTTTTTAACATATATTTCATACTTTCAAAAGCGCACTTCTGTTTCAAAAATATTAAATGTGGTGGTTTGATATTTTACGAACTAATATATGATTTTCTCTTTCTTAGATTAGATTCCTCCAACAATCGATTTCAATATTAACAATTACAGAAATAATTATTAGATTTGATGAGTCCGATTCCATATTATTTTTTTGCGTAGAATTACTTTACATAAAAAAATATCATTTGATTAAACCGTTTGAAAGTGAATGTGCAATGTTGACATAATTGAAATTAAACTAAGAAAATCCTATAGCTAGCCATTTCATAAGAACATGATAAAGGTTTAGCACAAATTTGGAGCCAATTTGTTTAGACATTTAGACTAGTAAACATTAGACTCGACATTTAGACTGTTTTTGGAACAAACTACTTAACATTAGACTCGAATAATATAAACAAACTAGCTTGGAAACCCAGCTTTGCTCGGAATCTGGAATTTCGCTTTTTAAACATGTGACCCCACTTAACTTAGAAATGTTAAACCAAGACATAAGAAAATTCCCGTGGTTCTACCAAGTTCCTCAACCAAAATTTACGGATAATCGGTAANTACCCTTCTATCCCTAGCTCAAGTTTAGAATAGTTGAAATTATAGAGTTGAAAATATTCCTATTTGCATATATATATATATATATAAATACTAAGTTCTTAAATTCAGTGTATTGCTTGGTGTCTGTGCGCAAGTTTAAGAAAGGATACAACAGTACAATATCTACATAAATATGGATACAGGTATAAAACTGTGAAATAGGAAGACGACATTCATAAAATTTTAAAGCAAAGAAGTATCCAAGTACAGTGCCTATTTGTTTCATGCTCATTGAACCATTTAAAATTTAAAAAATCTAAGAATTGAATTAAAAAAAAAGAAATATGTGAAAAACATTTTTATTAAAGATCTGCACAAGCATTCCAGAAGGTCTGGAAGCTACCTGAGACAACAGGAGAAATGAACCAGGGCTGAAAACTTTTGAATGAACGGGATGAGTTAAAAACTTGTTTCAAATCAGTGAAAGAAAGGAATTGAGTCTTAGCCGCAAAACTCTGTATTCTAATCCCTATATCTTTGTTACCTGTAGTTTTTAGATATTTCAAACTTTTAATTCTGTTAGAATCAAATATTCTTTAGTTTGAAATATATATGGTTTACACCATCAGGTTCCTAAAATAAAGGGAATCATTGGAAAATTTGAGTTTGTGGCAAAGACATATAATTCCTTTGAGGCTCTTTCTCCTTTACCGTTACGTAATTTAACCAAAGGATATGAATCTTATATAATGTACCATGCTTGTAAAGCTAATAAGTTAAACTCTAAACTTCAAAAGTGTCAATCATGTCCAGCTTAAATAACAGCTTAAATCCATTTAATTCAAAAGTTCCCGGTTTAGGACACCGAAAATCAAATCATGATCCCAAGGTGAAAACTTTATTAAAATCTTTTTTTAAAAAGATTTTAAAAAACTTAATGTCAGGTGTGGGAACCCAGATATCGGGGACAGGCTGCCACGGCTTAGAAAACACGGAGAAATACTGACATACAGGGAATTATTTCTATAAAAAAAGTGAAAACAAAATATCATGACATAATTACATTTTTATTGATAAGGTTAATTCATAAATCATAAAAACCCACCCATTTGGCCTTTTAATTTAGATAATCAAATAATATTCTAAAATCACTCTTTTGGTTAATTGCAAGTTGGATATAATTTGTTGATTATTATACTTATCCATAAAAACTATGAGTAGTTCCTAGAATTGATTAGAAAAGAAAACCAATTTCAAGTTTTTTTTACAGTAGCAATCCTTTTGAAATTATGAATGCTATCATTTATGATTTATGCCGAATATTTTAGCGGATATTTTACAAAATTATGCCAAATATTTTAGCAGATATTTTACCAAATTATGCCGAATATTTTAGCGGATATTTTACCAAATTATGCCGAATATTTAAGCAGATATTTTACCAAATTATACCAAATATTTTAGCGTATATTTAACCAAATTATGGCGAATATTTTAGCGAACATTTTGCCAAATTATGCCGAATATATTAACGGATATTTTACCAAATTATACCGAATATTTTAGCGGATATTTTACCAAATTATGCTCTTCTATCCCTAGCTCAAGTTAAACAAATATTCTCACAAGCTGCAAACAAGGTAAGTATATATAATTTAACAAGTGTACACTCTGAGAACCAGAAAACTCTGAAATAGAAAAATGTCTTTTAGACTCTAGATGTTTATGAACAGAGACTTGTATCAATTGAGGAGTTTAAACAGACCCATTTCAATTGATTAGAGCATCTCGTAAAACTATTTGATTCGACGTCAAATACACTTTAGTTTTTCTATAATATCGTATTCCTTTTCCAGTGTTTTCTGGTTATTATTGAACTTCAAATTGTTTTTATTTTATTTTCAAATGTGAATACCAATGAGAGATTGATTTAGCTCTACTTGTGAGCAAGATTTCCATAGATTGATTTGAATATTTTTGTTCATGGACAATATGAAAGCCGAAATGAAAAAGATATGGATTTTCCCGGACCAAAGCTTATTCAGTGTTTTTTATCTCAAAAATAGAATAACGTTAATATTGTTTTTTTTTGCGACTTTTTGTATACAAAATTGGCTACTTTCTATGACTATTTTTTTCGGTTATAAATTTGATATTTGTCTGACAACCTTTAATCAAAATCTAGAGATATAAATAAGTTACTATTTTAAAGTTTAACAAACGATTATTAGTAAAAGAAAAGAATTGAGATGATAAATGAGTAGACTGAAGAAATTCATCCTCTCCTTTATTCAAAACTCATTTATCTCTTTTTTTTCTGCAAGACCTTTTTCCATTTTATGTATTTTTCAAGAAACCCCAATTCTTCAGTTCTATTATTTTATCTTTATGTAGTGGTCGGATACAGGGATTCTGATGAAAAGTGTTGATTCGAACAGAAACCCCGAAATAAAAATACAATTTTGTGATTTCTCCGTTTGCGCTTCTGATGGTAATCAGGTAATTCATTATTTATTTCATTTTAAACATTTTTTTTAACCTAACCTTTGATATTTCTAACTATGAATTCTGCTAGAATTGATAAATAGCAAGGACTAGTTGAACCACTTCTCTTCAGAAAGGGTGTTCGCACACATATGTTGGGTCTCGCGCTGGTTCAACTATGTCACAACATTCATTAAATTTGGTCTCAGGCTTTAAAGATACATAGGAATTTAAGACTATTTGAGTGTGTGGAAATAGCTTACTTCCTTTCTTAAACTTTTGTTTGAAATGTTCAAGATGGATGCTGAATTATTTGGTTTGGAAGGAGGAGAGTTGGCAACAACACGTGTTAAGGGAGATACTACCTGGATACTTTTTGACGACAGAAGGTATAATAGTATAATAGTAATAACCAGAGCTTAAATAACTAAAAATTTATGTTTTAGTACAGTATGAGGCATGCCCATAACACTGTAGAATAAAAAACGACCTTCAGAAACAAGTTATTTACAGAAAATAAAAATAAGATTGCTGAAATGGCGTCTTTCTATTCTACTGTTTTAGGGTCTAACTTTCCAGGAAAATAATTTCGTTCATGGCATTCTCCCCAAATCCGAATTTTTCTCAAAGGAATTGAGTTTTTGTCCCACACTCTGATTTGCTTATCCCTAACTTTGCAATTCAATGTTGGAGGCCTTAAATATTTCAAACTATGAATTCTTTTAGATCAAATATTGATAGCTTAGGTTTACACCATCAGGTTGCAAAGATGTAGGGATTAGAAAATCAAAATTTGTGACAAAAACTCAGTTCCTTTACAAAATTTCTCTAAAGTATATGAGGAGGCACGATATACTTGAACAAATTCTGTCATTTAGAAAAGGTTTATTCTGAAAAATCGTCACTTGACCTCAAACTGAAAACTTTTAATTGGACCAAATGAGTTTATAACATGTGACAAGCCTGTCACATGTTATAATATTTTAATAATATCCGAAGTTTGTCCAAAGTTAGCATATCTGAAATAGAATAGTTTTAATTTACTTTTAGATTTTGGGGAGGAGAATCCAGTCTTGCTCGTCTTCAATATTCAAACCTGAACCTTCAGACCCATCTTCTTCAGGTGAGGCAAACAATATTTTTTATATCATTTTCGCGGATATTGAAACGGTTTTGCGAATTTTGGACATTCCGAAATTTTCGGTAATACCCCTAAATACTATACAGAGTGTCATAAAAAACATGGGAATTCAGTGACGAATTGGATATCGTCTTTGTTATTAATTAGCATTGTAATTCCTAATTTCAAAAGCCATAATATTATTATGTCTGCTAGAGTTTATTTTATAAAAACGGTAAAAGACTGTTAAGATGTGTCTATAATGTCTACAAAAGATGAACAGTGAAGTAGGGCAAGTTTACTCTGTTTGTATATACTGTAATTTTCTTGTTTTACTAAATACAATCGTATACATTAAAAACATAAACAACCTAAATGTAAACATAGCAGACGAAACTCTTACAGATTACAGCTTTCTCAGTAGATATCACTTTACTGAATCAAAGAATTATTGAAAAAGACGATATCGGATTCGTCACTAAATTCCCATGTTTATTGGGACACCCTGTACATGTCATGAAGCAGATCTTGATATATATATATGTATAAATATATAACATCAGTATAGTATATATTTATATATATATATAGATTTAAAAAAAAAATTTTATCAATTATACATCTAGGTTGCTACTCATCAGTTTGGTCACGTGATAGGGTTAGAACATTCAAACAATACTAATTCTATTATGAACCCGTTTTACACAGGTAGACTTAAAGATATTCATTTATACTTTTTGTAACTTTTCTCTTTTACCTATCAATCAATTTCACTTGACATAAATAGTTCTTCAGAAACTCTTCTGAACATCTACTTTCTAGCGCCTACATTTTTTACGCCTGATCTCACGTTTAAAATATTCAAAATTGTTCTTCAATTTCTCTTAATCTTTTTCAATTTTAAAGAAGATTATTTTTGATTACTTTTATTGCTTTGAATGCGCTTTAAAAGTGTCATTGGAACAAAAATCTCTTCAGAAAATTTAAACAAAAAAATAATATTGTTTGGAAGCAAATAAACATTTTTTTGAGCAATAGTAATTTTTAGATAAAGAAAACTAACTTGATAATAACTATTTCGTTTCAGAATGGCTGACTGAAGTATCTCCTAGTGAAGACGACATAAGAAAAATATCTTCTCGTCGACCGAAATCTAGTGCCGTCAACTTTATTACTTTTAATTAAAGAACCTTCTACGATGATTAAACAAATTTGAAATTTAAAACTTTTATTTTGGAAAAGTTATGTATCTATTTATATACGTAGAAATATGTCATTGTTTTCATTTTTACTATTATACTATACGCAGATTTTATTAATTTAATATAATATTGAATAGATTATAATTTGTAATAATCATATAGCTAGTAAAATAAATGTGAGTGGGCCGGGGAGAAAAAAAAATCTTTTTAAACGTCTAAACATTCAAATGAAAGCAAAACTAAGATAAATTTTCTTTTTTTCTTTAGTGTTTAATTAATTATTTTAATTCGATAAATAATACTTATAGATAATTTTTTCGTAAATAAATCTCAGTTATAGCTCAAAATTTGATATTTTATTTGTGAAGGCGACATTCACATAAAATTAATCTTTCTATAATATGATGTTGCTGCAATTGGTGTGTATAACTAGATAAATTCAAGAGATTAACTTAGATTCGGTTAATTACCCTAGTTATCATTATATTGCAGGGATATAGGATAAAGCTGGGGATACATTACAGATTTCAGCTAATCAGGAAATATCATTATTCAACTGCACTGCAGTCTGCAGAGACCACTGCACTAGACCTGGGCAACGAACACAAGTTTTTAGAAAATAAATTACCACTCTTAACTAACAATACAATAACTTCAGTCAGTGTACTGCAAATTACTTCAAAACGTACTGAAAGCAGTTGAGGGTGTTACGTTAACGAACCAAAGAAAGTAGCTAACGGACAATTTCATTATAATATATAATGATGTAGTTATAAAGTAATTATAATCTATGTTTTTTATTTGGGGAACTCGGTTGAACCACGGGAATGTTTTTAAACTTCCGAGTTGAACAGGATTCAATTGTATCGATTTTATTTTAATCAAAAACACCCTTTAAAAGTGCTAACTGCAGGGATCTGCAGTACTTAACAACCGAAGAATTGGTGGAGTTACGTTGATTTAACTAAACGTTAATAACCGAATAAAAAAAGATTATAAGATTCTCAGCTCTATAATGCGAGGGAAAGAAGGCTAGTCACAACAATTTCTCGTTCTATGTCCTTGCCATGCATCTCGAAATTCTTGCCCTTCCCAAATTATTTTTTAAGTTTCCAATCCTTGAAGGTTACTAATTTTTTATAATCTGGCCTTGTTAGGGCATAATTAAATTATATTTGTTTAACCCTATTTAGCCTGATGTCTGGATTACTGATCGACTGGCTGCCTGTGAGGAGTGGGGGGGGGGTAAAATTGCCCCCCCCCCTCTATTTTCTTATTGTGACACAGATCTATAACATTTGATAAGTTTTTGGAAAGCCCTTGGGCTCTACTTTAGTAATCTGCAAAAAAATGGCAAATTTGCAAAAATCCAAATATTTATTGCAAAATCTAGAAATTAAGCAAAATATGCGCAAACAAAAAATTGCAACAAATTATACATTTCTGAAAAGCCCTTCACCAAGCGAATTTAGATTTACAAAAACATTTGAAAAATTTTTGAAATCTTAATGTGTATTCAAGAAAAACTGAAAATGTATAAATTTCCATTTAAAAATCTGTGCAAAATTTCATGCACAAGTTGTGCAATATCCCTGTTTTTGTTATAGGCTTTCCAAAGAGCAATCCACTGATTGGAAGTAGGTCTAAATAAAGATTTAGTCTGGTATAGGTAAAAAGACATTTAGTAGTGTGCCTGAAAAGTCAAGCAGTATGTATAAAAGCTCAGCAATTTTAGCCTTATGCGAGGGGCTTGTGTTAGTTAGAAAAGGCAGAAAATTTGAGCTTCCTACCTCAAATACTTATGCAGAGGAGATTTAGTTTTAACCTTAATAATGAAGTTTGACATCATTCTCTTTGGTTAAAAATGATGTAATCATTGCAATGCTTTTCTTCTGATCCATATTTATAACATATAGCGTGGCCAGATTTTATAAATAACATTATAATGGCAGGACAATGATTTCAAAATAGCTCGAACGAGAAAATTAGGAGAATGTGGCTCGGACGAGAAATTGTGGCTGGCCTTCTGCCCGCATGCTGCACCATGCAAAATAAAATTCCATTCACTGATACTTCCACTTTGTGACAAAGAACAGATGAAAATTTCTGTAAAAGACTAAATTTTACAGAGCTTTAATTAAATTAAAAAGCTAAGCCTTTATGCTAAGCTTTTCATTATAGGGGCGATAATGGCTCTATTTTTCTTATTTCAAAAATGTTATGAAATTAAGACAAATGTTGAAAGAAAAAAATCATTTTTTACATGGTGTCATCAATATTTTATTAATGGAGAAAAAAAATTTAACAGCAAATTAACTCGTTTTCAAAAGCTTCTTGGAAAATAAACAGTTTTGAAATGATGAGAGACAAAATTCGAAAAGTACTGCTTTATTTTGCTTTGTTTGTTGGCTTACCTTTCCCCCGGCTGAAAAGGAGTTTTCTCCACGTATCCGTGTCTCTGGTATTTCATCGCAGTCAGAGATGAAATCTGGGGCCATGTCCAGTTATATCCAGAACTAGATAGATAAATAAACCAGTCATATCCAGAACTAGTTAGGTAGATAAACCATTTATATCCAGAACTAGATAGATAGATAAACTATTTATATCTAGATCTATACAGTTAGATTAACCAATTATATCCAGAACTAGATAGATAGATAAACCAGTTATATCCAGAACTAGATAGATAGATTAATCAGTTATATCCATAAGAAGATAGATAAATAAAACAGTTATATCCAGAACTAGATAGATAGATAAACAAGTTGTATGCAGAACTAGATAGATAGATAAACCAGTTATATCCAGAACTAGATAGATATAATTAAGAACAATTTTAATTACAGGAACAATTTTTAGATCACTACAAATGTTTAAAAAGTTCAGCCCCCTGATACAAGTTGTATTTGTTTACCTTTTTTTTTAATACTCATTGAAACAATGTGAATTTCTTTTCTTGTTTGTAAAGTTAAAATTGGAACTTTTAATGGAGATTGTTTAAAAGTTTTCTTTTTAGATCGAGCACACATTATACTTTTCAACATTTTGTTTAACTTGTCTTCGCCTTTTAACAGGTTAACCCTATAAATAATCTATGTATAGAAAGGGGGGGGGGAGTCCCACGCCCCGCCTTGAAAAAAGTTGTAGAGAATAGGTATTGGGTTGAAATGCGGGTTCATAGCCCAATTGTTCAAGGCAAGCTCATTGAAAAAAAATGGATCGATAACTTTAATAGTTTGGATGCTAGGGAGGGTTAAAATAAAATACCCAAAAAATTTAAAAAATATATTTTTGTTTAAAAATATAAAAGTATGACAAGTTTATACGTCCGTTTTTTAAGGGATTTCCAAAAATAGCTTTTAGATCTGTAGCTTTAGTCACTTTTTACCGCCCAGTTTATTAAAAGTAAAAATATTTCACGGTGATAGTGTTAAAAACGAGGCTGCTACAGTGTGACCCAATAAATCTGAAGAGGATATTTTAGGAATTTTATTTATGTAATGTTGTTTTACCGTACGCAAAACTGTTACCAGTAGCTTTGTTGTTTGACTGTGTACAATTATTGTGTTCCATGTGTATTGGCATATTTATATATCTTGAGTTTAAAAATCGTCTTCCTGTTTTACAGTTTTATAGTTTCGGCCCACTGGAATATATTGATAAGATGAAATTCATGAATTCATACAATTCATACAATTTTGCCAAGCTTTTAGCCTTAAGTGAGAAAATGTTTTAGTTATAAAAGCCAGAAAATTAGAGCTTCCTAGCTCAACTATTTTTTGAGTTATCGCAAAAAAAAGGTTAGGGGGTTAAATTGAGCCCCTCCCCCCAAGCCAAATAGGGTCTACAAACCATTTGTTTGATAAATAAATAGAAATCACGAATTTGTATTTTTAGATACATGCTTCCAGCTACCTCATATTGTTCAGGAGTTAGGTAAACAACTGGATAACTTACTGACAGTGTTGACAGTTTGAGAGATTTCATGAATTTTAACAATTTTTCTCAATTATCCCAGAATCCACAGAAAGCTGTGTACACTCTATATTTCCCGCATAATTGGGCGCTCAAGCGATGTAATTAAATTTTAATTTAATCTTTCTGTATAATCATGGAATGTACTTCATTACTTTAACTGGACTGATAAAATTATAATAATACATGCCAGATTAAAAGTTTAATTCAAAAATGTTCTAAATAAAATTTCAAACATGGAAAAACAACATAAATGGAATAAACAACAAAAAATCGCAAATTATAAAATATATTTTGCGCGATATATGCGTGGTAAAAATGAAATTAAACTTTTTACTAACAAAAGATTATCAAGCACAATAGGTGGCAACGAGAATTTATGTCAATTATGATTAACGTTGGATGTTGTGTAGTGTGAACGTTTTTTTGAGATTTGCATAAAACCTTAACCTTTTATTTTTTGAAAAACGATCGCTTCGTTATGAAAACGACGACTAAAAATAGAAAACGATACAATCGTTTTTTAAAAAGTTCGTTTTTATAAAACTCGTCGTTAATTGTTAACGGACTCAAGGACATCTGTAGCATTGAGTAGTTTTAAGAAAATATCACGAAGTTTTAGCTCCCCCACAATTGTTTAACTTTGTTGTAAGACGACATTAAATAAAGTTGCATGTAATATTTTTTTCAAAAAAGACCGTTTTTATAAAGTTCTCCGTTTTAAAGATCGTTAACATAATTGTCAATTATTTTTTTCAAAAACGATAGTTTTTTCAAGAGCGATCGTTTTATAAAAAACAATCGTATAAAAAGCGGTCGCAAATCGTTTGTATAAAAACGATCGTTTTCAAAAACGATCGTTATTCGTTTTCTAAAAGTTCTAAACGAGTGGATCGCTTTTAAAAACGATCGTTTTTTCTGAAAACGAAACGATCGTTTTTTAAAACGATTGAAAAACAAAACAAAAACAACCCTTTTTGCATTCCCAGAATGATGAAGTATAAAAGAGATTTTGAGGCTTTGGCATAATAATAATGTTTCAACTTCATTGTTAAAAATAAGGTAAATTCATCGTGGAAATCATTAATACAGCCAAAGGAACAAACTCTGATTTTCTATTTCCTATATTTTTGCAACCCAATGACGCAGATCTGAGATATTTCAAACTATGAATTCTGTTAGAGATCAAATAACCTAAGCTTGAAATATCGAAGGTTTACACCCTTAGGTTCCAAAGATATTATAAAATTGAGTTTGTGGCAAGAACTTTGTTCCTTTGCATTGCCTCTCTAGCTGGAAGAAGTTGTAAATAATTATTCTGCCAAAACCACCTCCACCGTTCTTCATCCATCACTAGGGTTGGCCATCTTTGTTTTTAAGAAAACTTTTTATTAACAATGAAAAAAAAATTCACCGAAAAATCGTTGTTGATGAGATCAAAAAGTAAAAAAGTAAACAATGTATAAAAACAAATGTTAATTGTTAATTGTTAATGTTAATTTTTTTTCCTCCGTCAAATTCCCTGTAAAAAAAAAATAAAAATCTTCATATTCTAAATATAACAACTTGAATAAGTTTCATTTCCATTTTTTTTAAATCATTATTCTTGTGCAAGAAAATAACGAGAAAGTATAAACTAAAGATATATTTCTTTGTATCAAACAAAACACAAAACAAGAACAGAACTGTCTTTGTTTAAATTGTTTTTGAAAATTTTACCACAAATATAAAAATAGTTTTTGTTCAGTTTCAAACCCGAAAAACTATCGTTTAAGAACTACAATCCCAGAAATAAAACTGCAGAATTTGGCTTGGTTCAAAGCTGAGGTGGATTGGGAAATGTTATAAATAATCAAGTTTTATTTGTGAAACCCAAGAAATGGTAATGAAATATTTAGTTCTAAAGGGCACGTTTGACTTTTTTCACCTCATTCATTTTTTATGTTAGATGTTTACTACAACTGTTGCAACCAAAATTTAGATTTTGTTTGTCCGGCAAATAATACTGTTGGCTAAAAATAATCAGTTTCCGAATTTTATGAATTTAAGCCGCGTCTCAAATCACCCAAAAACCGGTTTCAATTGAGCGCCGGCTTAAATCTTGAAAAACTGAAAACAATTTTAATTGGAACCAACCATATTTGAGCCACGGTTTAAATTTAAGCCGAAGATCAAAATTTTTAAATTCGGGCTCAGGCTGATAAAATGTGGGGCTCAAAAAAAGCATAGAAGAGCTATAAAGGGTTATAATCCCTCAGGACCTCAATATACATTTGTATATTGTACAGTTCACATTTATTCAAAGGATTAATCTCAACTGATCCTTCTTAGTTTCTTAATTAGGTCTGCTGGAAGGGGGTGGGGTAAACTGGGAGCTATTTGTTGGGGGAATGGGCGGGTCTTAAAGGGAGTGACCGGCAATGTATGGAAGTTGTACTGAGAATGCGGTATTGTGGAGACATTTTGTAGGATTCATTTGATACATATAAACATTTTAATAATGTATAATTAATCAGTTTAAGTCGACGTTCAAAATAATCATCCATTTGGGTGGTTACGTTTTGAGAATAGTTTTTTTTAAGTATATTAAATAACGACATCAAAAAATGTAAAAAAAATTCTACAGTAAACTAATTATATGTTTGGGAACATATTTTTTAATTGAAATTTTCTCAAAAAATAATATTAAAACTATTATTTATTTTTCATTATTATATTGAATTTCTTATTCTTTATGAATTTGTTCGCAGATTTCTTAAAATTCTTCAAATGTCGTCTTTTCAATAAAAATTCCAGGAAATCTACAGAAAATGTTAGTGAACATGATGAGACATTACAGAAACCAATAACTGCATAAAATTACTTATTTTCGTTGAAAATAGTCAATTTTTATTTTCTGAACCTGTTCCTAAACAACAAAGGAGTTGAGTCTTTGCAACAAACTCGAATTTTCTAATCATTATATCTGTCCAACCTAATGACGAAAACCTTAGAGATTTCATACTTAGATTATTTGATCTAACAGAATTTATAGTTTGAAATATGAAAGGTCTACGACATAGGATGGCAAAGGATTAGAACATCAGAGTTTGTAGCAAAAACTCAATTCCTTAGTATACTGTAGAATTTTTTCTACATTTTTCGTTGTCGTTATTGAATATTTTTTTATAAACCGATTCTCAAAATCATCCCTCAAATGAACAATCCATGAGGATATTAAAGATTGAATTTGCGCTCTTGCTGAGCAAATATGCACCGTAAAACGTCTGATAGGTCTCAAATGATTCCTAACAAATTTCTCCACAATACTACATTCTCATTTTAACCACCATACATTGCCGGTCACTCCCTTTAAGTAGAGGAAGGGGAGATCTGAATAGTTAATAATGTAAAAATAAATTCATGCATTGTTTGGATAAGAGCCCTTTCATTTTGCTGAGATCAGATTCTCAAAATTTCTGCGTTTTTCCATTATCTTTTATTAATATTCATTTCTTGAAAATTTGAGAAAGTTTAAACTCTGTTTAATTTTCAATTCACTTGATATTCGTCAATAAAATGGTATTTGTATATTTTACTAAATTACCAAATGTAGAATCTTTAAAGTTTAAATTTAATAATTTAAAATAAACAATTTTAAATTTCGAATTTTGTATTATTTCTAAACAAACGATAGTTATTTTTCTCTTTCAGAAATTCACAAATGCTCTTTTTTAACACTGCAATCAATATTTATCAATTTTCAGATGAAGAAATTTATTTGCTAGATTGTTTTATTTATTTATTTATTTATTTATTGTTTTATTTATTTATTAATTTATTGTTTTATTTATTTATTTATCTATTTATTGTTTTATTTATTTATTAATTTATTGTTTTATTTATTTATTTATTTATTGTTTTATTTATTTATTTATTTATTGTTTTATTCATTTATTGTTTATTCCAATCTTTAAATGGAGGGTTAATGAATTATCTTCGAAAGTTTAGCATCTACAGCAATTCATAACTTTAGATTTTTTAGCATACATACATTGAAATCTTAGTTGATCTTATGTATATACGGTCATAATCAGATAAACCCGGAATTAACTGACAGTTAACCAGGGGACTTTACATATAAATATCCAATGTAAAATGCTCAAAAAAAGGCAGACCACAATTTGGAAACGGCAGTGTTGCCCTTGTGATTATGTTATTATCTTTTCATCAATCCTATTTACAAAATCAGATTGTAAAGTCGTCTGATTGAATGTAAATTAATTATGGTTCTTTCTGTATTATATTTTATTTCTGTATTTGTATTATACTGTATTTCCGTAGTTTCATTTTATTTGAATTTCCGTATTTGTAATATAATTGTAATTCCTTAGTTGTATTTGTATTTAGGTACTATTATTGTTCGTATTGCAGTATTCGCATTATATTTGTATTTCTGTATTATCATTATATTTCCGTATTCTTTTATATTTGTATTATATTTGTATTTACGTATTTGTATTATACTTGTATTTATGTATTTCTATTATATTTGTAATTCCGTATTTGTATTATATTAGTAGTATACTTTTATTTCCATATTGAATTATAATTGAATTTCCATATTTGCATTAAATTTGTATTTCTGTATTATAATCATATTTGTACTTCCGTATTTGTATTTTATTTGTATTTCCGAATTTGTATAATATTTCTATTTCCGTATTTGTATTATATTTGCAAAGAACTAATGCAGTGCAAACATGTATACAATGCACATGCAACTCCATTGAAGCAGAGACAAAAAAAGTGTCTTTTATAAACTAAAAAATCCATTTAAATCAAAGATTATAATGATAGGACAATCAAATATTTGTTTATTGTATACTAGCTTGAGAACACAACGTTGCCCAGGGTACTTATGGTTACTCCCGCCGTTTACCCGCGCTAGGTCGTAAACTACGATTTTAGCTTTTATCCCCGATAAAAGTGGACCCACTCAACTTAGAATCTCAAAACCAAGCTATAGCCTGATATCGAGATTCTTTGTTGAGATTAGAACATTCCCGTGGATCTCCCGAATTGCCCAATCAAATTTTGAGGCAAATGAGTCAAGGGATTCCCAAGTTATGATCGAACATTCAAACATTCAAATTGATAGTTTAATCTGTCTTTATTGTTATGTAAATAAATCTTTAAAGAAACTTTATGATAAAACTTTATGAAGTTATAGTTGTTAGTATATCCCCTGTGTTGTAGTTCCAAATAGTTGGTGCTAATACTGATCCTTGCGGGACCCCTGAATCCAAAAGGATAGTTATGCTGGGAGTTTTTCCTAGTTTTATCTTCATGGTTCTTTTATATAGCCAGGATCTTAGGAATCTTATGAAGATTGCAGGTAAACCATCTTTGATGGCTTTGTGTGGCACTCCAGTGTGCCAAACACTGTCAAATGCTTTTTTGCATCAAATAGTGTAACTATCGCTGGTTTATAAGGGTGCTTCGATCTTATTGTTTTAGTGTATGCTCATTCCTTTTCTAATTCCAGTTTGTACTGGAATCAGGCCTCTTTTTATCCTGGGTCTGTAGGAGGAGGGGTCCTTTGCTGGTTTGCCCTTTTTTAATACGGGAACTGTAATTGCTTGTTTCCAAGTGTCTGGTACTTTTCCTTGAAAATATATTTCGTTACATAGTTCTAGGAATCTTTCCTTTCCCCCCAGCCTAAGTCTTTAAAATATATTTCGTTACATAGTTCTAGGAATCTTTTTCCCCCCCCCCCCCCCTCCCAGCCTAAGTCTTTAAATTGATCTATTACCAGAGTATCATGTCCCGGAGCCTTCCATTTCATTTTGTTAATAATTTTGAATAGATCTTTGAGTTCAAATTTTTTGCTTGCTTTCTCTTGTTCCTTCATCCCAGTTGTGCAGTTATGCGTTGTGCTTTCGTTCCAATTTTCGTCTACCGTTATATTTGGAATGTGTGCAGGGGGTAGCGGTTCTTTGATGTTTTTGTATTATTTGAAATTGTTGATTCCCCATTCTTTAATCTGGGGTTTCGTAGTTATATAGCTCCTTGACCCTGAAGTCGAGTGAGGGAGGTTCTTAAGTACCTTGGTTCAGAATATTGGTTCAGAATAGACAACAAACACCCCTGATTGGATCAGGCACTAATGGACACAGGAGTGTGCGACTTTGTGACCTCGCAGTATTGCTAATTTTTATTTAAAGAGCTAATTTATTCAGTTACTTAACTTACATATTGTATAAAAAATATTCAGAATAGGTTATTGTATGCGCGATAGTTGTACATCAGACAAATATTTCTTATTCAAATGGAGTACCGTCTGAAAAGCATGTAAAATCATATGGTAGGGCGGGCCGCGTCAGTTGTATCTCCCTTCTATTCCTTACTCCATGAATTTGCCCTTTGAAGCAACAGCAAGAGTATAGACTGAACAGCTTGAACAGCTTTGGTTTATGATAAGTGAGAAGAAATAAATTGAAAAGAGCAAATACCCAGTATGTTCCAATATCATATATCTAATATATATAATTTATCAGAAGATACTGGAGACAGGGGATATATTGAATACTAGCTCGGGAACCCAGCTTTGCCTGTAAACTAAAATTTTGCTATAAAAGCCAACCCACTCAACTTAAATTTGTCAAACCAAGCTAAGAACATTCCCATGGTTTACAAAGTTCCTCCATCAAATTTGAGGGGGTTTACAAGTTATGATCGGACATACAAACATAAATACGCACATCTTTATTTAAACTTGGCATTGTAAGTTGCGATGCACTGATCTCTCAATAATGTTAAATTTTATGGACTGAGAAATGCATTTTTATTTTCTTCTGTCCATTCTGAACATTTTATATCGTTAGAGGAACTATAAAACAAAATTATCAATGAGCAAATGAAATGTGTATGCATTTCAAATGTGAAAAATAAGAAAATTTTACGCAATACAACCTATAAGTAAGTTTGAAAATTTGAAATATTAAAATCTGTAACAAGTTTGAAAAAAAATATTTTTAAAGAACAAAATCAAGAAACCTATTATTATTTAGTAGGGCATCTTTTATTAAAGAAAAACGTTTGAAAAATGTGTAATTTTGAGATTATTAATTAATACTGCACTATATACACTTAAAATCCATCTTCTTCATATGTATTCAAAATACAAAAGTTGAGGAACCATGATTGGCAATCCAATCTATATTTTCTTCAGTTAGAATTTTATTATTGTAATTTTAGAAAAGTTTAGTTTTTCAACAAAAAATGATTGTCCAACTTTCCCCAAATATTGTTTGGAAAAAAAATCTTTTCTATGTTTATCGTTTAACCTAAAAGTGACTATAACAAAGCTTTAAATTCACTTATTCAGTTTTTTAACCCACCCTGTAGATTGGGCAATAGTCAGATTCCTTTTACAGAAACTTATAGTATTTTTAGACTTTAAACATGTTTTAAACGACAATATGAGAAGGTTTCATAGGGATGTTAACGTTTTCATTTTTTAGAAAACGATCGTTTTTTTGAAAAAGTTCGTTTGTTAAAAAAGTCATTTATAAAACGATCGTTATTAAAATCGACCGTTTTTTAAAACGATCGTTTTTATAAAGCTCGTTTCATTACCGATCGTTAACGAGGACTCTTCGTTAACGATCGTTAACGACGAACCTTCGCTAACGATCGTTAACGACGACCCTTCATTAACAATCGTTAACGACGACCTTTCGTTAATGATCGTTAACGAAGAGAGAAAACCGACCTGAAGGGCATCTGTACTTATCATTGAGAATTTTTTATAAAGTTCGTCATTTCGTTAACGACCGTTGTAAATGAATTTTTCTTTCAAAAACAATCGGTTTTTTTTCAAAAACAATCGTTTTTTCAAAAACTATTGTTTTTTTAAAAACGAGTGGGTCGTTTTCAAAACGCTCGTTTTTTTCCGAAACCGAAACAATCGTTTTCAATAACGATTAAGAGCCCTAGTTCCAACATTTTAAAACTTTAATCTGTAGAAGTTTACTTTTATCAAACATACACATTTGTAACGGCCTAAAAGAAAATATAAGGCAAAACTGATTGTTTTAAGACGATCGTTTTTGGGTTTTTAAAACAATAGTATTTGGTTCGTTTTTGCCTTATACATAGGATAACATATTTGCATGTTTGATAATAGCAAACTTCTACAGAAAAAAAGTTTTAAAATGTTGTAACCTTCTCATATTGTTGTTTAAAACATTTTAAAAGGCTGAACATTAAATATTGCCCATCGCTACCTGTAAATGCATTTTCATTCTCCTTGGTTTCCTATTCCTATTTGAATATATGGTAAAGAAGTCTAGATATAATTTATCAATGTCAACAAAACAAACTGACCAAATCCATGGAGAAATAAAATTTGGTTTTAGGTTTCACCTCATTTTATATAGAGAGATATATCTCTTATATAATAAATTTCTAAAACGTCTATATATATATCTATATCTCTACTTCAATTCATGTCGATAGATACTAGGCAACTTTTATTTGTTGTTCTTCTCTTTGTACAACATTAAACAATAACAGAAAAAAGTTCGGGGATCTAATAATAATTTTGCGAATTTTCACAATTTTAATGAAAATCAAGTTTTGGAGACAATTTTTTTGTATTTCTGAGCATCCATAAACATTTCCTAGGGTCATGTGAGGTCCCACAATAAAGTTGGGCCCAATAGGTTCAGTCTTCTTGAGGTTTATCGGTTACAAGCAAACAACAGACAAGCTAAGTATTTATGATAAAAAGAAGGCGATATATCTCATTTCAAATACATTTATGTAGAGATATATATAATCTCTAATACATTTATATATAGAGATATATTTCTCATCTTTGATATATTTACATAAAGAGATATATCTCATCTCTGATAAATTTATATAAAGAAAGAGATATATCTTATCTCTGATACATTTATAATAAGAGATTTATCTCATCTCTGATGCATGTATATATGGAGATATTTTTCATCTCTGATACATTTATATAAAGCGATATATCTCATTTCTTATATAAAGAACAATGTTTTTCCCATAGATTCTTTCTCTTAATATCCCTCCCTCTGGACTCAAAAGTTTATACTTTTGATGAACACTATCGTAACGAAAGCTAAAATCTTGAAAAATCAAAGCGTTGACATCTCTACTCTGGAGTACACAGAATTATCACATCATATATGCTAGTTCCGATTCAATATATTTCTTGGTTGACACGTCATATTGTCATGTATGAAAGAATTAGCATATTGCTACTTTTTACCAAACTACTAATAGCTCACACCAACCCAAATATTAAACGATTCACGAGACAAATACTTTATTTAAGGAAATGATATCAAACGATTATTCTGTAGATTGCAGGGAATTGAGTAATGAGACTATCTAACAGAAAACCACTATTATTCTCCTCCTCCTGGTACTAGATCATCATCGACTAACTCTTGTTTCTGTCCAGGTTGACCTGCTCACCTGGGTTGAGAATCCCTATTCTTCCCAAAATACCAGGTGAATTGTCCGTTGGAAATCCCGATTTCTTTCGCGTCAGGTTAAAAATAGATTTTACCCACTAGAATATATACAACAGAAGATGGGACTAAATATTCCCTGTTCTCAAAATCCTCGTTTTGCTCAACTGCTACTATAAAACTTATCTTCTTATCCAGGTTTTCTTGTTTTTCTCATGATTGAAATTCTGCTGTCATATCTCAGCACACTCTTCCTATCAAATACACTAGTTTCTTGTGATCTTTGCAGTGTTCTGTTTTCCTTTATGATTACTAGACAGAAATAAATAGAAAATATATTTAACACATAATATTTTAATATTCTGTTTTAAAGGGAGTGTACAGCATGACATGATAGTTGANCCACGCTAAACTATACTCCACCTTTATCATTCTACTTCACGCTAAACTATACTCCACCTTTATCCTTCTACTCCACGCTAAACTATACTCCACCTTTTATCCTTCTACTTCACGCTAAACTATACTCCACCTTTATCCTTCTACTTCACGCTAAACTATACTTAACCTTTATCATTCTACTTCACGCTAAACTATACTCCGCCTCCGAAAGCTCAAGCCGTAAATAAGGCCCAAGCCGTGTTTTCCCGAATTTTAAGTGTGGGCTCTGAACAAATATGCACCGCAAAAACGTCCGATAGGTCTCAAATGAATCCTGAAAAATTGCTCAACAATACTGCATTCTCAGCTTAATTATGGCATTCCCTTTAAGCATGTCAGACAGAAAAAATACTTAAATCCACGTGTTTTCAAATTAAAGATCTTAGCGTTTTTGTAAGATGGAGTAATCATTTTTCCGTTTTTACTTTTAGAAAGTAGGCAGCTGATTGGTTTTTCATTTTAAACGATGTCCGAACTGTAAGAATTGTTTTTTTAAGATCTGAAATGTCAAGTTTACAGTGTTCAAGTTTATTTCCTCTAGAAACAACTGCCACATAAAACTGTGAATATAAAACTAAAACATTTCAAATCAAAAAAATTTTCAAAAAAATATTTCGTTACAACCAAATAGGGGTGCTCGGTATCAGTTTATTTTAAAGGGACTGTAAGCGTAATTTCAAGTGATCTTCCATTTAAAGGGGAGAATCTTCGATTCACAACGTTACCCTTTAAACCTTTGACTGATCAAGGATTCACAACAGTACCCTTTATACCTTTGACTGATCAAGGATTCACATCAGTACCCTTTATACCTTTGACTGATCAAGGATTCAAAACGATACCCTTTAAACCTTTGATTGATCAAGGAATCACAACAGTACCCTTTAAACCTTTGATTGATCAAGGATTCACAACAGTACCCTTTAAACCTTTGACTGATCAAGGATTCACAACAGTACCCTTTAAACCTTTGACT
>NW_019396298.1:192204-203775 GCF_000591075.1 Eurytemora carolleeae | reverse complement strand
CCCCCTCCAATCCTCTGAGAGTGTTTGAGACTTGTATTGAGTACTTTAGGTAATCTTTTAGACACATAACCAGGGTAATATCTGTCCATATATTTTCTATTCTGCCTATTGTACCATCTTGGATACCCACCTTGACCTGGAAATATAAATCTTGCATTTTATGCATATGATGTTTTACTAGAAATAAAATTGTTTGGCTAAAGGAATTGAATCTTTTCAACAAACTCAAATGTGTGTACAAACACTTAGACAAGTTTTAATTTTGTTCTTCCAGTTTCTTGGACGTTTCCTTTTTAATCTGTTTGATATCTCCAAATTTCCAGATCGAATTGACGTAGGTATAAGCGCTGTCGGCTAACAGACTAAACTGTTACTAATTAGAAATTCAGCTGATTCTCCCCCTCCTAGCCAGCCGTGCAAGCCATGCCAGCGGTGCGAGCCGTGCCAGCCCGGCAAATGGTTCAACGTTTGATTGATCATAAATCAAAATTTGTTTAATCTTAAACAAAACTAAAATATCGGCTAATTACAATGAAAGAAAACTGTCACATGACAAAAGAAAGATGTCATATAACAAAGTTTGACACATGCTGAGAGAACAATGTGTAAGCTATTAACAAGTTTTGTTAGATTGTAAATTTGGAAAATATTCAACAAAATTTGCAAGTAAGGAAAGAAGAAATTTGAAATATGAAAGAAGAACTTTGATGCCTGATGCTAAAGACCAAAATTGCATTTTTTAGAGTGTATCTAAGGTCTTCGGCATTAGTGTACAAAAATATAAAGGAATTAGAAAATCAGGGTTTGTGGAAAAGACTCAATTCCTTTATAAATGAAAATAGTTTAGATTAGAGCCTATGCTTTTTATGGGGCAAATTTTTGCTCCTAACTATTAGTATTATAGTAACCAGTCATAACATCCCCCCCTCTCCCTCCTCCTTATTTCCCTTCCTCTCCTAATTTGAATGTTTTGTATCCCGTATATTTCATTTTGACAAATGCTCTCATATCCTAAACAAACTGAAAGAGCCTCCTTTTATTTGTATGATCCTTTTGTCCAATATTTATTTATGGATGGTTTTGTTGGAAGAAAATTACATTAACATTAAGACTGATCCACGGGGAATGGGGGGGCCCCCCCCCCCCCCTCCTACTTCCATTTCGATAAATCAAATAGTATTGGTCTGAGGCTGTTCAACTTCATAAAATCTTTCTACAAACTACCTAGTCAGTTCCTAGATCATTAATAGCGACTTTTATCTTTGCCAAATTAGACTTGAAAAAGTACTGGTGGTAATAAGCCAAGATTGATTGGAATAACGCAACATATTTTGTACACAAACTATATTTACATTTTAACGATACAACCGGTAAAATTGATCTATGGCGAATATATTACCTTTCGACTCTTCTGATTCAGTACTTGATGAGAACTGGCTTGGTCTGGGGCATAAGATGGCGGATGAAAAACCTTTCTACCTTGGCCAATGACAAAACCAAGTGATTCCAACTCCTCCAATTCTCTCCATTTAGATTTAATGCTCCACAAGGCCACGCTTCTTGTTGCAACGTTAAACTCTTGATATCGGCACTACTGCATACTCAGTTCAACTGTGATGTTATGCTTGTATCCTTGAATTCAACCTGCTGGGCCTGTGTGAGGCTAGGTCCAAAGCTCTGGCTAAAGGTTAAGGAGGACTCCTGCATCTTCATTCCCATCGTCTTGGACGCGAAGAACAGTCCTATAATCACAACAAGACAATCTTCTAGGACAGAACAATTCCTAAGCTGATCACAGAGGTTTCATGTACTGGTTCTCGTTGTTAGCTCCAAGATCCTGTGTAGAAGTCCTGCAGTATTTTGAAAACTCACACAATGCGTGTTCAACAAGTTTACAGTTTATTGTCAATTGGTATTGGTATGCTGAGTGAAGAAAACTTCCTATCAGCTTGCTTTGTGATCACAGTTAGTTTCTTTATGAGGGAGAATTGCTCACTTAAACTACACTGGAATATATACATCAATCCTTTACAAGCTCCAGGACCAAGTTCAGCCCAGTCGTCTAAGGAGTTGACTGTGATAATGCTGGCTTCAGTAAGTCACAGAGAATCTGTTACCCAACGAACGGTCACACATTGGGAATGCTTTTAATCACAACAAAACAATCTTCTATGACAGAACAACTCCTGAGCTGATCACAGAGGTTTAGAATATTTTTACACAGATTGCATGCTCTCACCTGCCATTCCTTACTCCAGCATGAATTCCTCCATAGCTCCGCTCTGGTTAAAGGTACCAACTTGAGATAAACAAGATAAGGAAGGGTTCAATATCCTTTAGGGTCTAGTCTGTTGGCTCATCAGGCTGCAAACATACTAAAAGTTCAATAAACTTTATCACTTGGCTTGGGTAAGATCGTTAAGCTTACAAACATATTCTCCCTTGGGAGCCATAAACTGTACATTACTATATACAAACCCTACGATTGGATTGTCCAAGTGTTCAATTATTTTGGCACACTTTTTGTACAATCTTCTGAAATGTGTATTTAATTTTTAGTTTTTCTTTTTAGAAAGACAATATTTAAAGATAGTATATCTTATCAATTATTGTTTAGAACTTTTATTTTGTTTAAAGGACTGTAAAGGAAAAATGAAAGGGGGTATAGGCTGAGAGCTAATCACTTTAGCTCTTGATTGCGACATGTGAAAGTTTTATCTTATGTTCCTGTCTCGAGTAATTGATTCAAAACTGTGTTAAATTTATACAAAAATTCATATATGTAAAATTTTAAAAATCTGAAACTTAAATCACGTGACCAGAACTATCACCAATGGCAGAGCAGTATACTGGTCACATGTTTCCGCCTGTATCACGTGACCACTTTACTGCACTGCCATTGGTGGAATTTCTGGTGAAGTAATATGGACTTATAAATAATATTATGAATTAAATCTATTAAAAATAGAAATAACAAATATAAAATTAGAATTGGAGTAAATGTAAGTTACAATTAGCTTTCTCTGGGATATCATCGTTTTCAGATTGGTTGCTTACTTGCTGAATTTGATCTATCTAAACCCACTACTTTTATACAAAATTGTATATATATTAATTTTCGTATAAATTTGACAAAGTTGTATATCAATTTTTGAGATAGGAACATCAGATATAACTTTCATGGGTCGTGATCGAGAGCTAACGTGATTAGCTTTCAGCCTATACCCCCTTTCATTTTTCCTTTACAGTCCCTTTAAGATATTTAATTATTTGGCGTATTTATTGTTTGATTCGAATGGGATAATTATGGGGATGCAAATTCTCTAATTCCAAGCAGTCAAACGCAAAGAGAATAGAATATATATTAGAGGGGAATTTAGAAAATACAAATTATATGCAGTAGAGTACATTAATACAGTATGTTCCCTAGACTTTCCATTTCAATTTCGAATTTTTTAAAGCTGTTAAAAAACTTTATAAAATGAATTAGGTGAATAAAAAACATCATTTGATTTATAGTTTTAACGGAAAATCATCGCTTGTAAAGTGAAAGGCATAGAGTCTATGTGAAATGATCATTGGTCAAATGAAACCAGCCTATTTCATAATTTGGTTTTCTTAATTATTAATTTTAGATTTTCTATAAAATGATGTTCCAGGGCTCAAAAGGTTAGCACGAATATGTGAAGTACACCTGAAGTATTGAAACAGTACAACAAAATGGCCGTTTTACACTTTTTTTTTTATGTCTGAAAAATATGAGCAAGCCAGGTATTTTCTAAAAATTTCAAACTGAAAGAATTCCGCTCTCAAAACACTCAAAGTAAAAAAAACATCTAAGTAAAACCGAATAAAAGAGGGCCCAAACCCTAAATATTTTAGCTAAATCCCACTGATGGTGTTTATAGAGATAAATGGTTATGTATATAGATAGGACTTTATAGTCAAACATAACCTTTACTTTAAGTCTACTAGATTACCCAAAGTACCCTGAAAGGGATTGTTCAGGTATTTAAACGAAAACCTAAAGTTTACCATTAAAGGAACTGTATACGTAAATTCATATGACCCTACACGTATAGAGTGGCATGTCAGATTTACAACAGTACCCTTAAAACTTTTTTCTGGTCAAGGATTGCAGCTTTGTATTCTAATTTTCATAACTGGAAATTTAGTGCCTGGAAATCGAAAGTGTACGATTGAAGTGGACGATTGAAATGTAACCTCGGGTCTTCCGAACTCAATTTTCTGCTATAAGAATATGGATATCTATATTTGTCTTGTTTGTGCATACAAAGGCTTAAAGGGTACCTTTGTGAATGCAACTTAAAATTTTAAACTTAAAATGTGATGGTTTTTTGGGGTTTTTTCAAAAACGTTTTTTCGTTTTGTTAAGTTATGATAGTTTTTAAGAAGAAAAAGCAAAACAATCGTTTTCAAAAAATTGATAAACGATCATTTTGGAATGTAAATGATAGTTTTGATTGATCGTTCATGAAAAACAAAAAATTAAATCTACAAACCTCGACCGATAAAATTTGTTTAAAGAAAATTTTTTCTTCAAAACTATAGTTTTGTCCTTCAAAACGAACTTTAGTTAGTTTTGAATAATTCCAAAACGATACTTACACTACAATAGTGGAAACGTCTTGAAACACTTGAGCGACATAAATATTCTTGTTTGGTAAAAATAGTATTAAGGAATTAAGTTTTTGCCACAACTCTGATATTCTAATCCCTATATATTCTAATCTTTTCAACTAGATGACGTAGACCTAATATTTCAAACTACGAAAGCTGTTATATTTAATACTCTAAGTTTGAAACATTAAATATGTACTCCAGCAGATTGTAAAGATATAGGAATTAGAAAATTTCTCTAATTCCAATATGAAAATGTTTTAATTTACATAAAAAATTGAAGCCGGACTTTTCACCTCATTGTTTTAGCGGCAAATGCTTGATTTTACAGTTCTGGTAACTTGCTGAAACTAAAATATTTTATGTTGAGATATGGTTTACCGAAAAAAAACTATCTAAAAATTTCCACACATAAAACTTAAACATCCTTGGGGAGCCAAAAGAATGTGTAAAGAACCTGTAAAATTTTTCCTTGGGATGTTTAGAAAGATGAAAATTTCCCTGTATGATAATTGAAGGACTGCAATATGGTTTTGGTGAATTATATTGACGTACTAAGCCTAGGGGTGTCAGAATTATTTTTTTTTGCTTTTTTTAAACGTCCTATGAACCTAAAAAAGTTTAATTTTGATAAAACTTTTTGTTCTGGGTGATTGCATATATTTATAGAAAACTTTCTTAAACTGACAGGTTTTTTCTAAATTCAATTCTTTAAGAGTTTAAGACAAAATAATTATTGATAATTATTGCTTTACATTGAGTAGATATCCTTAAACATACCGATGTGAAACCCTTCAGAAAGTAGGAAAGATTCTGCAGAAAAAAGTTGCCAAACCAAACAGAATTTTTAATTTAAACAAAAATATTTAGAACTTATATAGAAGCTTTTGTGTATAACAGTATAAAAGAGATTCTGTTGATATGGTTTAAAACTAAACAGCTGATGATTCATTGGAGGGAGGAATGGCAAAAACACCAATTTGTAATTCCCGAATCTTTTTATGGAAAGTGATGGTACAGGGTGTCCAAATAAGCATGGAAATTCAGTAACTAACTCGATATCGTCTTTTTAAATAATTCTTAGATTTAGTAAAGTGATACCTACTGAGAAAGCTGTGATCCATAAGATTTTCGTCTGCTATGTTTACAATTTTTTTGTTTATGTTTTGACTGCATACAGTTGTACTTATTAAAACCAGAAAATTACAGTATAAAAACAGAGTAAACTTTTCCGTCTTCACTGTACATCTTGCGGAGACATTATATAGACATATCTTTACAGCCATTTACCTATTTCGTAAATAAACTCTAGCAGACATAACAATATAATGGCTTTTGAAATTAGATTACAATACTAATTCATAACAAAGACGATATCGAATTCGTCACTAAATTCTCGTGTTTTTTGGGACACCCTGTATATAAATGTTTATATGTTACCTATATATGTGACCAAACGGCTGGACCAAATATGCCGAAATATTTTTTGAAGAGGAAAAAAAATTTCAAATATTTTTTTCAATTTTTGTTTAATTCCACGCAACGCAACGGGAAACGCTGGGCACTTACGCTATTATCTAATATATTTATGTCCAGAGATGGAATTAAAAGAATTTGAGCTGCGGTTTAAATCTGCCAAAACCCGGTTTAAATTAAGCGCCGGCTTAAATCTTGAAACATTTGATACAATTTTAAGTGGAAACAACCATATTTAAGCCGCGGCTTAAATTTAAACCGCCGCTCAAATTCTCAAACCGCTCAAATTAAATTCGGCCACAGAGCTTGGAACTTCAATCCCAACTACTTAATCCGAATATCCACTGTGGACACTTTTAATTTTAGTCCTTAATCCACTCTTTTTCTCTCTCCTTGGATGTACATTGTTTTCTTCAATGAAAGTGCAGGAATATAGTTCGTAAATTGTATTGGCCAATGACAGCTTTGAAAATAAATTCTATCCGCAATTTCAAACAAATAAAGAATTTGTTGTGAGCTATTTTGTAAATTAATCAGTGAAGAAAAATATGTAGTAATACGCTTGAGATTATTTTTTAGCTAATTTTAACTAATGTATAAATAAATAAATGTGTGAGAAATTAAATGAAGTTCCAATCAAGAAAACTAACAAATCTGGCGTACCTAGAATCAAATTTGTTGACCTAATTATTTAATCTCGAAACTAACATAATCTCGAGATTATGTTAGTCTCGAGATTAGTAAAAAGAGGATTAAGCATTAATCCTGATATCCACCATTCTAAAGTTCCCAGCTCAGCTCAATCGACAAGAATTCTTGAGAGAAATATAGGATTTAAAATAAATAATTTAAAACAATAAATAATTAATTTTTCGTTATATTATTATTATGTGTTATTCATTACTATAATTTTAAGTTCATTTTGTATCAGAACTAATATTGAAGAAATAATGTTGTATTAAAAACTAATATTGAAGAAATAATGTTGTATTAAAAAAGCAGAGCCCTGAATGGAGTTTGCAGCCAAATAAAAAACTCAACCTTCTATAGGTTTTAACCTAATAAAAGCTGGGGGTTCTGAATCTATGTATAGCCTGGGGGGCGTTTGGCGCCCCCCCCCCCATAGAAAAAGGTCTTAGAGAATAGTTATAGGGTTAAAAAACGTGTGCATAGCCCAATTTGTCATGGCCAGCTCAAAGAAAAAACATTAGACTGATAACTGATAATAGTTTGGGTGCTATAGGAGGGTTGAAAAAAATGCCTAACATAGGGTTAAAAATGAAAAATATTTTTTTTGTTTCTACATGCATTTTTCAAGGGCTTTTCAAAAATATAGTTTTTAGATCTGTAGCTTTAGTCACAAAAAAGTTATGGGCTATTTTAGATTTTTTATTTACAGACCAGACTATACCCTACCGTGTAAATAAAAAAAAATATTTTTTTAACAAACAATCCTTTAAATTATTTTTCATTAAAAGTTACAAAATTTTACGGTGATAGTGTCTAAAATAAGAATACTAGGACAAAAAAACTACATGGGGGGGGTCCAAACGCCCCCCCCCCCCCCCAGCCTGTTCAGGGTTAAAAACTGTAAAATCTATATGGGTTTGATAACTCATATTTTTGATTTCAGAAATTAAATCTAATTAATGTTTCCTAAGTAAATCTATAACTTCTCTTGGCAGAAAAATTCGCAATTAATTAGATTTCATCTCTAGGGTTACAATCTAACATTACTACCTTGGTTTCAGGGTTGCAATGTAAAAATCAGGGATTTAAAAGTGTCAAAAATTTTTCTAAAGTTGGAAAAATAAATTTTGATTTCGCTGGAAATGCATATTTTTAAAAAAAGACTTTGCTTGTCAATCAAATATGAAAGGTACTGTAACAGGATTTAAAACTTATTAAACTTTAAAATTAAAACGTTTTAATTTAAATTTTAAACTTAAACTTGGAATTACAATTAACTTGAGTTCTTTAAAAAGACAATAAAAAAACAAGACCCCCCCCCCCAAATAAAAAAAGTTTTTTATGGAAAAACTAGAGTTTTGTGTAATTAATATGTTTGTTAATAAGGAAAGAACTTTAAAACTTGGCAAAACTGAATTAAACAATTTTTCAAGCATATGCATTATGGACATATTCAAGGACCACTGTACAGAATTTAGGCAGACCTTGTAAACTTTTTTCAATCTTTAACGACAAGTTAATTCTTTACATGAATTTAAGGATTTAAAGCTTCAGATAGCTATATTCAAAGAGTTTGAAGTCCGTATAAAAATATCACTCTTTGTGGGTAGCCACAACCAAAGAATTGGAATGTTAAGATAGTTATTTCAGAGGTGTACGCAATTTTAGTTCTGCAGTATACTGTCTGGGCGGTAAAGTAAAGAAAAGACTGATGGCACAGCCTGACATAGGATCCATCTTTCACATAAAAAATCAATGAAATATACTGGTCATAGGAAACTATTATGTGAATTATGAAAATTATCAAAAGGAGTTGAGTTTTTGCCACAAACTCTGATTTTCTAATCTCTATATCTTTGTAACCTAATGTCGTAGACCTTAGATATTTCAAACTATTAATACTTATAGATAAAATAATCTAAGTTTGAAATATCAAAGGTTTGCACCATCGGGTTGCCAAGATAGTGCGATCAAAAGATTCGAGTTTGTGGCAAAAACTCAATTCCTTTTATGCTTTTATTCTCCTCGGATACTAGAAGAACACTGATGCATCTATTCTTGTTTTCAAATTTCAATTTCCGCCCAGAGAGAACTGGTTTCAATATGTACGCAGAGGTTAAGCAACAGCAATTAACTTTCCTTGTCTTATTACCTTAGCCACAAGCAACCATGTATATTTTGTATGCAGGAAGCCAATGAAAAAAGAAATTTTAGCAAAAAGGGGGATTTTTTATTAATTTTTATCGTAATACGTTTAAATGTTTTGCGGATACCCCCTTGATGTAATTTAGTATTTACATATCACATACAATAATACGCAAAATTAGAATAATTAAAGTTAAAATTCATTCAAACTTTTTTTGGAACATTGTTTGAAAACCAAAGAACATTGCTTTCAACTCTGGCATTGTTACTTTAACAACACTTTTTTCTACAAAAAGTTAGATATAAATACTTTTCTATTTAAAGCCATACAATAGACAGGATTCATACATTTGAATTCAAACAAAATATCAAAATACTAAAAAGGTAACTTTTTGTAAGAAAAGTTTAAATTTTGCAATCCGAGCATGGTTTCCATTAACATAAACATTATTTTGACATTGTAAGCTCTGAAATAATCTTATTTTATCAAAAAAAAATAGAAATACAGAGAGAAACAGTAAAAAATGTTATTTTTGTCATTTTTCCTTAAGGTCAGCGCGTGAAGATTTTGTGATTTCAAACAAACCTAATTTTAATGATTTGGATTTACAATGGAATAAAAATTTATTATTCTTCTATCTGAAAAATTGATTATTTTCCATTTTCATTTAAATAAAGGCTAAAGGAAGTTTAAGTTAAGTGAATGAGACATGTACAATTGGGCCGAGTGCTGTGTCTAGACAATGGAAAGAGATGGAGTGATGTGGCTAGACAGTGGAAAGAGGTGGAGCGCTGTGGCTAGACAATGGAAAGAGATGGAGTGATGTGGCTAGACAATGGAAAGAGATGGAGTGATGTGGCTAGACAATGGAAAGAGGTGAAGCGCTGTGGCTAGACAATGGAAAGAGGTGGAGCGCTGTGGCTAGACAATGGAAAGAGATGGAGTGATGTGGCTAGACAATGGAAAGAGATGAAGTGATGTGGCTAGACAATGGAAAGAGATGGAGTGATGTGGCTAGACAATGGAAAGAGNAAAGTAAAAGATGATTTTGAAAGTAAAAGATAATTTTGAACGTATCTTAAGGTCAAAGTTGGGTACTACTTTGCTATTTCACACAGGGCTCTGTTCATCCACATGAAACTGGAGAGAGTTGTTTAAGAACCTGACTGTTCTGAGCTCCCTTGATGCCTACACATAGCACCAGATTCAATCAAAAGAATTAACGTCTTTCCGACGAGTTTGGATACTTGATAGCAGCTAACCAGACTTGTTATTAAGGAATATATTTAAAGCTGCCAGTAGCAAAATCTGGATCCAGCTAGGTAAAAAACCTCTATTCTCCAGGTTAATACAGCATTAAAAGATTAATGCAGTCCTTCAATGTTTCTTGTAGTATCAATAATTTATTTTCCATTTGTGTGCAGGGGTGTATACCCCCTATACACCTCTGCCTAAGGTTTTTCTAGTTTGCCATTTTCTCTCTCTCACCCTGTATGTCTGAGGAGTCTGAGTACTCTTAGAAGCGCCGAGCCAGAGCCAGTTGTTGCTCCTCTGCATGGGAACTTGAATAGGGTAAGGTAGTCATACAATTCTAGCTTCTGTATCTTACCTACGTCATAACCCGGTACAGGGCACAAAGTGGACACTGGCGAGTATACGCATGATTGTGATTGGCATTTCTTTGATGGTCTGAGAATTCTCCACCAATAGTTTTAATCAGTGACGTCAGAGGATGCGGATCTTCCCCTCGTACCGTATCGACCTTTTATTCCTGCGCGAGCCTCGTTGGGATACCCTATTCCAGTACCCATGCTCCTCTGAAAGCTAGATGTATACTAAAAGATTAATTAAAGTATAATTGCGATCCTTTCTCCAATGTTTCTTTTCAAAACATATTATACAAACAAAATGTACTTTTTCACCAGGAAAAGCATGAGATTCTATATATAAAAAAACTTTAATTTATTTTTTAAGCATTTAGTAAAACTCTGTGTTTTAGCAATTGAAGGAAATTTTTTTTTCTATTAAATGCTAACATGATTTTTTTGTTATTTATAATATTTTTGCACTAGATTTGATTTTCTTAGGGAACCCAACCCGCCGTCTTTCAGCTGCCTGCAGTTTTGAATAAATAAATAAATTCTAAACCCTTTAATATTAACATTATGGCACAGGATTATGAGATTAATTTTTAATCTCCATCGTTTGTTCATCTTAATTCAATGTTTACTCGATATTTCATGCTTGCCTGAAGAGAAAACTGAAATAAAGAGATGAAGCATTGATACAGATATCAGGTTGTTATGTATAACATTATTTATTCTTTGTTCTCTTAATATGGAGAGAAGGTGGGTAAAGGGAAGATGGATGAGGGAGGGGGGGGAAGGGTTTAGTTGCAAAAAGTTGAAAACTTGAGAATTTCACAGGCATTCATTTAATATTCATAAAGGGATTTCAGAAAACAGAAATAAAACAATGCCTATATCAACAGCTTAGAGGATGAGGTAGCATTTTAGGACAAGTTTGTTAAAGGGGGTGTAGGAAAACTATGATAAATGGGGTGTAGGACAAGTTTGTTAACCCTATTCCTGCTGGGGGGGGGTCAATTTGACCCCCCC